>NW_027103808.1:896454-934949 GCF_902728285.1 Clytia hemisphaerica
TTGGTAAGGGTCGCCTTTCCCACTTCCGCCCTACCACCAAAAAATTATCCTCTTATATGCAAAGCTGGCCATAATATTTGGTAATAAAGAAGAAGATAAGTTTCCTCCAAATTTAAATACTATATGATTTATATTACGATCTGGGTCTAAATTTTCAGACTACAACCTATAATTCAGTTAAAATGGGAAAGAAAATAGTATTTGAGTGAACTGAAATGTCTTATTTCAGGGTATTGGGAACAACTACGTCATTCACAAGTCACGATGAAATGAGAATGATCCGATCCCACGAAACTAGTGCAGAGACAAAAGAACGCACGGACAAAAAGAGAGAGTTGGTAAAATCGGGTCAGCAGAAGAAGCATAACAGCGTGGGAAACATTCAGAATTATGTTTTAAATGATCTTGATGCATGTGTAAATAAGGTATGCTATTACTGCACTGGTATTTGCCGATTTCTCATGTTCTGGCTATGTCCGCAGATTCGTTTATTTCATTGACAATTATATATGACGTTATGAAGTTTTAAGTTATAAGATGCAAAATTGAATTTCAACACCGGGAATTAAAACTTCAACCTAAAGAAAGGCTTTTTCAAATGCTACTTTATGAACCTTTTTTATGAATTATCCTGTGTCTCTGATAATTCTTTGTTCACGGCCTCCCCGCTTCCGATATTAAGTGATTACTGCTTTTCAGGTAAATGAAATGTTGAACGCGGGACAAATTCTATCATTCAAGAAACTAGCCGAAGAATTTGGTTTAACTCATCAGAGTGGAACGATTCCTAAGAACGGTGGGCAAATTCTTTACGAAATACTTAAAGATAAAGTGGACAAAGAAAAACTGGAAAGCTTAAGACCAAAGAACAGCGGGGAACGCTACAGAAAGGCAAAGCGAAAGTAAGTGTACTAAGCAGTCTAAAGTAATTGAAAAAGAGAAATTTACACTAAATTTAAATTTCAGCTGAGACAACTAATTTTTTAGAAAAAACTGTCTACTTTAAAGGGAACAAATTTTAGCGGAATTAAATTTCGCAGTTCACAACTCGAAATTGGGAAGTTTCGGAAATTTTTTTTATTATAACATCGCCTATTTTGGCCTAAAAAGACATTTGTTACAATTTTTTTCTTGACTTTTCATTTGTGCAGTGATCTCTAGCTTAGGTTTGTTTGTCTGTCTTTATTCATGACAAAAACCTTTGTTATGGATTGATTATTTTCTCCTTTAGACTTAAAGACAATCCAACTATTTCTCTACCATGTGAAGATTCGAGCATGAAGATAAAAGAGGAGATTAAAAAGGGAACTACGGAGGTAAGCTCACAACATTGAGCTTTTTCATTATTTCGTGCAGTGGAGTTAGATTCCACTAGATTCGACCTCAAAGACTGTATGATCAGTTTCAATCACAAAAGAAAACCTTTAGTAAGATTTTTTTTTACATTTAGGGAAAGTATGAAGTTGGAGAGTTGATAGTTCCCCAAGCGTTCGAAAGGACAATTATCAATGAAAATGGCGATCCACAGATCGAAGTATTCGAAACTGAAGGTATTTTAAAACTTAATTCCATTAAAGTCTCTAGATAAAAGGGTTGAAAATTTGAAAAAATTTAATATAAGGGTACGAATATCATCGATTTTTTTGCTGCACTGTTACCCACCATAATATGTAATGTATATTATACATTTTAACAAGGTATTTTCGTTTTGCATTAATTTCTAGGTCGAAAATTTCCATTTCAAAGGCTCCGTGAAAAGCTAATGAAAAAGTTAAAGCCATACATGCGTCTTCTGCCGGACATATTCTATGAAACCGCTTCTGCCGAAGACTTGCAGATTGAATGTAGAAGACTTTGTATTGATGAAAATACAACGCGGGAAGAACTGAAAGAACTAAATCGAAAGAGAATGTTCGCATGTTGGCATGACGCCTCCGCAATTTCGAACGCCTCTCACTTTTTAGTCTTAATCAACTCCTTGTATGATGAAGCCCTGTTTTACACAAGCGACGAATATTTACAGAAAACAGGTATGAAATTATGTCAAAACAAAATACGTTTTAATTGCACTACGAAATAACAAAAAATACATCAAATAGTTATTACGTTAATTAGCACAAATTATAAAAAATCCATAAAGTCCAAATTGCTTTTTTTTAGGTATCTTGGTTGACATTGCTGAAAAAGTCGAAGCCCCTGAGACTTACATTCTGGCCCGCTGCCCTAGCAATGACCAACAGCTCATGTACAGCAGCACAAGGCTAGAAGACCTCAAGGAAATGAAAAAGACGCCGATAAAAGTTGACGGGTGTGAGATTCACGATTCACTCAGAATTTTTAAGGGTATGTTATGTTACATGTATGTATAAAAAAGCTATTTACACGGCGTAAAACTATAACATGATATTAAATTGGATATCACTTTATTCTATATTTTTAATATAAATGTTATGTTAAAATCTAAGAAGTGGGAACAATCAACGAACAGCTCTGAGCCATAATTTTAGGAAAGTCTAGTAAAATAGTAGAGGGTTGAATGTTCACTTCCGAGTCGTGCCTAATAATAAGTTGCTTTGATTTTTCAGGAGATGCCCCCTGCTTGCCAACTAGAAAGTGGTCACAAAAAGGGCGGCCATCATTTTTGTTGGCTTTGTAATCTAAAATTCAATGGCGTGAGCTTTAGTTTACAGCAAGCCCTCTGCGCTAAATTCACGACATTGGAAGACAAATGCAAAAAGGTCCAGCAGAGCGTCATCGGACAGGAGCTCACCGAAGTGGGTGCCTTCGATTACGTTTCTGCCTTACGTAAGCACCAAGTTGTGGCTGATCTGAATAATCGAGAGGTCAAGGGATGGCTGGAAGCAGAACCAGTGAAAGACCTGAAACAGTATCTTGAAGATGAACTAGCAGGTTGTCATCGGCTGCCAGCACTCCTTCATGAATCTCCTCGGACAAGGCTTAACGATGAAGAGATCGGTTTAGGCGACTATGAAGTTATTGGTGTTGAGCCCCTTCACACCATTACGGGGCGTCTCAGGAACCTTTTCGAGGAGTTACCACAACACATGAAGAAAGCAGACAAAAAGTATTTTGAAAAAGCCCTCGACGCAGTATTTGGTGATAAGCAGGTCAAACGAGGATGTGACTATCGTAAAGCGTTGCTAGAGCTAACATCGATGATGCGTCTTAAGCTCGATGATAAATTCATGGTGCTATTTGAGACCATGTGTGAAATTCAAGAGATCTGCTATTCACGTGAGCGAACACCCCAACTAATTTTTCGATTCTCAAATCTCGTCTTCATTCACGCCATTACTTTGATTGATTCTTTTCTCCGTCCAAAAAAGTTAACTTCACGAAAGTTTTTCGGCCAGTATTTCCATTCGCTCCTACACGCACCGCTACATTTCCGTTTGTTTCCCATGCCATCAATTAACGCCGAAGACGAGGAAAGGATGTTCACAATTCTGAAGAAGTTTGCACTGGGAACATCAAACCATCATCCTGATAACGTTCTCGCCAACGGTTTTCTTCGGATCCAAGTCCGTGAGGAGTTAACGGAGGAAAAGCTGATGAATAAAAGAGAGAGAAAATGCAAGTCAATCGTCAGTAAAGTCAATGTCAAGCCAAAAAAACGATGCGAAACCGTCATCCCCCCAGCAATAATCAATGCTTACCCGTATGTTTGGCAGGCACATTGCGAGTCCATTGCAGACTTCTTGTCAATCCAAAACAACTGGGTCGAACGAAAAGATGGAATCGTCCTTTGTGATCTGAAACCGAATGTAAGAAATTTCAAAATGAGTCATTTCAGGTCCTTCACATTGGCAAAGGAGTTGAAGCGTGTCCAAGACATCTGGAATGACCTCCTGGAAAATGATTCAGACAAGATCCCTTGCCACGCAGTCAAAATCAACGAGGAAGGGGAAATAAGGGATTTGAGTAGCCTTAAATTGATCAAGAGTACACGAAGAGGTAAATAGCACATTTTTTAAACAGTCCATTTTATGTGAACCACCTTCATTGTATGTCAACGTTAACAAACAATTCTACTATAAATATAGCATTATATTTCCTTGTTTTGTTCTAGAAAACAGAATGTAAGGATAAGTATTAAAATTTCTATTCATTCCCTTTGCAGCGTCAAAAAGAAAAGTGACAGGTATTGAGGTGCCCACAGCAATAGATCTGAACATTACACCGGCGACAGCTATTGCAAATATGGTTTTGGACAGCCCAAACTTAAACGGTAAGAAATTAGAACAACTCAAGGTTCGAATAACAGCCCAGAGCCTAAATTTAGCATTAAAATAAAATAGCAAAACAGTAGAAAACTTTACGGTTGATTATTATTTGTTGTATTAATTACACTTTTTTAATTATACTTTTTTCAGTAGAATCAATCTGTAAGAAGCAAAAAAGTAATAAAGCTATAATCTGTTTTATGTTTTTGAGACACCAGCTAAGAAACTGGTTTTATTTACAAAGATTCTTTCTTCTTTAGAAAACAAGCCGTCTTCAATCTTTTCGACTCCTTGTGATCCAAAAACACCTATCAAGAAAATGCGTAAGTAATTCTATTTTTTTTAAATGGGAATTCTTTCTGATTAGAAATTTATGATTGATTTTATATTAATAGCTAATAAAATCTTAACATTTAATTCCTTTTTTCTATCAGTTGACACATCAATTAACGAAAACATCCTGGATAATAGTCAGGTAGAATTAGTTGAAAATTCACCACAACCTGGACAAAATTGCCATCAAGCTGAAAATTGGCACAGATGTTCTTTAGGGTTTACTGAGTTACCAAAAAAAAAGCCCCATCAATCCGGACAGGGGAAGCCACTTTTTCGGACAGTTGAAAACCGGACATGTCCGGAAAAAATGTCCGAAAAAAAGTTATCCAAATATGCAAGTATTATATATCAAAAGAAAGATAATTTCAAGACAAACAAAAAATTTGCCTACAAAAAGTCATGAAAATGAACTCAGAAAGAGTTATGAGTATCAGAAGATACCCTACTTTTCACTATATTTTTTAATTATGTTGTAGTGCAAGTATCATATATCGTTGGAAAGGATTTTTTGTGATGAACAACTTTTCTGCTTACAGTTTTCCCTGAAAATCAAGTCAATAAAGGTTGTGACCTTTCAAAGTTTTGAAATAATGAAGTCTGTTGATTGTATATATATATTTCTTGTTGGTGTAAAAAAGACAAATACTAATGAAAAATCATTGTTTCTACGTAAATGTTTAGTCAAACAATAAAATATAGCCAACTATAATGTCTAATAATATATATGGTCATATCTAAGTGATGAAATTAGGCCGTTTGTAAATAATAGTTTGCCGTTTGCTTTTTTTTTATATCTCCATAACAGGTGTTATAAGAGAAGAACAAAAGTTTGTTACGAAAAATCATGAAAAAGAGTAAGGAATCTTTAAAGTCAACAACCGAATAAATAGCTTTACTCAAAAATATCAAAAACATTACGATCTTCTAATGGATCGTCTCCAGGGGTCGAATCTTGTCCGTCGTCCTGATTCTCGTCGATTTCGTATTCTTCGTTCATTCGTACCTGGTGAATCAAAAACAAAATAATACTAATGCATAATATAGGAAACGATGTTGAATTGTAAGGTAATAGTTCATTGTAGCTCTAGATCGATAAAGCCAAAACAGTAAATTACCGGTTGATTATTGCAATCATTGCCATGGCAGTTTCCACATGCTGGCATGCATTTAATACCGTTTTTCCGGCAGGAGCAAAGGTTGGTTCCACAAGGGTTTTTCGACGTCAATTTACACTTGCATCTGATGACTTTCAAGATGTTTTCGGGCGCGATTTTTTTCCAACTCTTGACAGGGCGCATTCCTTTCCCAGTGTTCTCCCATCCCCATTCCACAGGGGGCAAAATATTTTCGTCTAACATCTTCCACTGGATGACCTGAATTAATAGGATTGTCTAAGAATTACTATTCAATATGATTATTTCTGGGAATCTATTAATAAATGATTCCATCAAGGCAATACTGAATACTGATTCTTAAAGGTCTTGTTACCTACCTGGAGATGGACTCTCGCACCATGCTGAATTGCAGATTCTGATGTAGGTGGTAATCGTTCGGGTTGTATGATACCTTTACATACCATTTCGAGATATTTGCTATACCTGAATTCGTGAAGAAAATGAAAAATTTCTTGTTTGCATGCGACTGACCTTAGATCAGGCCAAGAGAGACACCAGTAAACCTGGTGTCCAAGAGCAGCAAATAAAAACAAAACGACAAAGGTCAAATCAAGTTTTTAGAAAGCAATATTAAGATATTCTAACATTGATAACAAAGTATCAAATGATAAACCATCATAGCAATTTTACAATTTTAAGGCAGGTTACCTCAAAGATGAAAGTGACATGCCAGGTTTTCCACCATAGAGCTCCAAGAATGCGTTGATTGATGCCTCATAAATTTGTTCTTTACTGGTCCAAAAGTCAGAAAAGATTTCGGAAACCTCGCGTAGGACTTCCGATTTCTTGATGAGGTTGAAAAAACTAACTTTTCCTTTGCCACAGATAGCGGAAGTAGAATCACAGCCCGTCCATGCATGAATGAATAAAAGGTGCTCCTTATTTACACCTAATTCCGTTTGACATGCACCAATGTCCCAGCATTTCTTTGTCCGTTCTGAGAGAAACAATAACGGTTTGAGGTCTTTTGTCCAATGATATGCCATCATAACAGCAACATCGGTATCGTCAACAACCACTATTGTTGGCTCACCTTTTGATACTTCCAAAGCTGTCGAGACAATTTTAGTATCCGCATCTCCTTCGCATACATAAACATTCTGACCATTCAAGCGAAGAGAATCTGTGATGAGTGCAATAAGCTGCTGTTTGTTCTTCCAATTGGAAAGAAAACGCTCTCGGTTATATTTTGATTCGTTGTCAGGAAAAATCTCAATATCAGGACAAGAGCCATGAGTCTTCTGGCGGCGTTGATGCTCATTTGCTTTAATCGACGTTGGATTGTTGTAGCCATCAAAGACAATGAAACAGCTTCCATAATTGCTCCTGACATATGACACATGGTTTCGTGCGATTTCTTTGAAAGTCATTCCTTTTTTCCAACTCACTCGATGTATCAAGGCACCACCATCGATAACATACTTCCCATCTGGATGACAAGTCTTTTCTTCTGTGAGGATGGTGTTCCTTAATGAAGCTTTATCTGGTTTTCTCATCAAACCACGGTTGAATAGGGCTTCAGGGAATTGTGTCAACTCATATTCAAAGTATTTCTCGACATCTTCTTCTCGTTGCGCCACTGCCGCTAGTCTTGTGAAAAGACTTGTGGAGTCTACAGCAATTGCTTCATCATCTACGTTTACTGAATTCACAATGGCAGCGAGAGACTTCACTTCGTCCTTTCGTTTAATTGAAGCGTCAGTGAATGATTTCCCATCTAATGAGCTTTGAATCCTCCCTCCAACCACCTCAGCTTCATCACAGTTGACGTTGTCTTGACCGATAACTGCAATTACGCCAGAGGATAAGGAATGTAAGTGGGCATCCTCGTAAACAAAAGGGTTCCGTTTTTCCAACCAACAAAAGAACTTGAGAGAATCTTTGAAGTCAGTTTTGATGCGTGAAAACCCCATCTCTTGGTGTTGATCACTGCTTTGAGCCTTCACTCCAGTCAAGCTTGTCATGGCATCGTGAACTGCTGCACAATAGCTCATGCTTGAAACCCAAAGTTGACGAACATTCTCTTCCATTCCCCTACCTCTTGTCAATCCACCACGGCTTTTTATTGACCTCATAAGTGTCTGCTCAATGACAAGATCGGACCAAAGACCAGCCCAGTATCGATTTGATCTCCTCACGGCATGATGACCACTCGAAAACTTGTTAAACAGGTATGGATATTTCGACGACAGTTCTGACATTTGCTGTATGTACATTCTAGCACTCCTGGCGTAGTGTACATGGCCCGTCGCTGCTAAAAGATTGAGCATCTTTGATAACGTTGTTAGGTGGAGCTGCCAATCAGAGGTTCTTTCAGCGATGATGAAATCCTTTATTATGTTGACGTAGTCGATGTATTGGATCCATAGCTTTGCTGTCCGCGAATCTTCTCTTAAACGGCTTGTTAATTTCTGCATTTCTTTATTGAATGATTGTGCGTGCTCTCCATTCTGAAATTCTTCAAGATCTTCATTTGATAGGGCTCCTTTTAAAAGTTTGGAGTAGCATGACTGGAACTTATCTGTTGGTTGTAATTTTCCTTCATCTTCCATGATCTCAACTAGGTGTTCAACCAATGCACTCTGTGTCATCAAATGGGCCCTCAAAGCTCTAGCATAAGCCTTTCCCGAGATCATGTGCTTCACGGTATCTTCCGAATACACTTCTTCAAACAACTCTTCAAGCCCAGAGCCCATCATCACCTTTCCAACACTACCCAGAAAGCTCATCAGTGTATGAAACCCACCGAGCCGACAGACTATATCAAGGTTTTTTTCTTCCACTATTCCAATTGCCTTCTGCCACAAAGGTTGATCAAATGTTACACAAGGTACCTCAATCTTTTGCTTTTTTGCTTCATCTTTGACAAATAGGAGTGTCGAATAAAGACAAGTTTCATCCGAAGAGCTTAGATCGATAATCGGCAGGAATTTTACTGATGCTTTTGAAAACGGATCGTCGCTATTTTGAGGTACTGCAGCAGTTTGCATAAAGCCTTGCCAATTTGGTCGCGGGGACTCTCGTGTTGAAAAATGCCATGCCATTTGCCAAATCAGATCGATGGTCTTTTCTTGATGATGATGTGTGAGTTCGCTTTGAAATTTCTCTGACAGATCTTTGATTTTGGTAAATTTCAATTTCGATAAACCACGCTCGTGTGAACCGTAGAAAGGTATGATTGAAACACCATTTGTTTGAGGCTTGCTCTCATTTTTCTTCAGGCGCTTGATTGCTTTGTACTTCTTGGTTTCACGAGATGCTATTGAAACGATACCCATACCATGGAAAGTTCCTTTTCCAGTCAAGGTTCGGATGTTATGATCAACATTGTCAGCTACCCATTGCTCAAATAGTGACACAAACTCGCCATGTTGGTCAGAATCCCCAGCAGCGACACCGACCTCAGCAGAATCACCAACACCAACACCAACACCGACCTCAGAAGAATCACCAACACCAACACCAACACCGACCTCAGAAGAATCACCAACAGCAACACCGACTTCAGCGGAATCACCAACAGCAACACCGACTTCAGAAGAATCACCAACAGCAACACCGACCTCAGCGGAATCACCAACAGCAACACCGACCTCAGCAGAATCACCAACAGCAACACCGACCTCAGAAGAATCACCAACAGCAAAACCGACCTCAGAAGAATCACCAACAGCAACACCGACCTCAGAAGAATCACCAACAGCAACACCGACCTCAGAAGAATCACCAACAGCAACACCGACCTCAGAAGTATCACCAACAGCAACACCGACCTCAGCAGAATCACCAACAGCAACACCGACCTCAGCAGAACCAGAACCGCAGGCTACTGCCGCTGCAGACTTCTTAAAGTTGGTCACCTCATCATAAGATACGGAAAAGCCAAGTTTAGCGAGATGATTTATGAACCATTTGCACTCGAATGACTTATCAACATCAACTCCAACTCCAAATGGTATTGGTGCTAACATCGATCTAGGTTTTGCAGACTGCGATATGCATTGGCCGATGCTGACCTGCTTCAGTTCTGAAGGAATAAGCTCTTTCAATAATGTAAGTAGTGCATCAGGAACCCATTGTTTCATATAATTGATATCATCCATCTGTTCAATGTTTGGGTAGTGTGATTTTCCGCATTTCATCTGACGCAACTCTGATTTAATGATTTTTGCTGCAGCAGTGAGAATCGAGCTTGGAGTAGGAACTTTGTTTTTCTTGAAACTATCCATAATGAACCAGGCAAAGTTTTTGAAACACAGCATGTTGGATCTCCCTGGCTCCTCCATGAAAATCAGATGATCACCATAACGCTCTTTCAACTTCCTCTTGAGTTGCTTCGAGCTGTAGCATTGGGAAGAATCTCCGGCAATTTCAACCATTTTGTCATATACCTCTTTCAGTAAATGGGGTTCGCATTCACTCTCTCCTTCCAACCAATCACATATATGCTCGAAATGCTTCTGCATGTTATTGTTGACAGGGCGTCCAGCACTTTTGTCACTCCTGCTTTCTTTAAAAAACTTTGCAATACATGAACGGTGGTAAAATCCTTCATCAGCGACAATATCGATTGATGGCAGCAAACGATTTCGAACCAAATTCCCCCAATCGTCATCTCTTACTTCACACTGTTTGAGTATATTGTTCAGTATAGGAATAGTCTCCACATCACTCGTACTGTTTTTGTGATCCTTTTCTTTCCCACAGAAAAAGCAGTGAATCTTCCATTTGAATTGATCTTCGCTATCTACTGATGACCTTAGGCGTTTTCGACACGGTTCGTTTCCACCAGAAGACCTTCGCTTGTCAATAAATTTCCTCCTACAATCATGGTGCACGTAGAGTGGTTGTTTCTTCAATTCACTTAAAAATGTAAAAGAAAATGTTAATTTATTTATTTGTCCCAGTTATCTCAAAAATTACGCTTTCAGAACTGTTTTACTTTGAAAAGAAATAAACCTCAAAAGAAACTTAACTATTCTCCTAGTTGAATCAAAAAGAATGAAATCAAAATTCTGACTAAGATATCAAACACTTCTGCTTTATCTAGCCGGTGAGAAGCTTTCAGCAAACACCACTTAAGATATTAGATTTAAGAGCTATTCTTAAAAGAGACTTGTTAATAGAAATCAAAGAACTTAGTTGTTTATATGGCTCTAGCATATCTTTCAACTCCCAAGCCTAGCACCTCCAACCTTGAATAATTATTTGAACACCTTCATATCATTCTAAAGAAACTTTAATCCTACCTAGAAATCTCCCACTCGTAAGCCTGGAAAACCCTAAACCTAAAGTTAATCTCACTCAGCAAACTGTAAATCTAATAAAAACCTGCTCAAGTCTTCAAGCTTTCTTTCTTTTGCTAATTTCTTGAGTGTCTTCAGTCCTTTCTGCTTGACTTGTACAAGATTGTCTTGCTCATCTTCTTTATTACAAAGTATGCAATGAGCTGCCATACCTCTTTCATTCCATCAATTTTAGTTTTTCATTTAATTATTTGCTTATGAATCTCTTAAAAATAAAAACAAATTAAAGACGTTACCAGTTACTGTTTCAATAAAATTCCAGATCAAACTCACAAAAAATTCCAAAATCTACAAAATTGTACGATCAGTTTCATTTGATGTTATTACACATTGTTATGATAGATTGTCCACAATATGGAAATAAATAAACATTCATAATCGAATGCTTAAACACTGCAACGTCTTCAGCTTAAAGAAGAGAGAGAAAAAGTACAAATTTTGAAAAAATACATGGCTTGTAAGGAGATTCGCTGCCAGTGAATAGGGAATACTACAACATAATTAAAAAATATAGTGAAAAGTAGGGTATCTTCTGATACTCATAACTCTTTCTGAGTTCATTTTCATGACTTTTTGTAGGCAAATTTTTTGTTTGTCTTGAAATTATCTTTCATTTGATATATAATACTTGCATATTTGAATAATTTTTTTTTCGGACATTTTTTCCGGACATGTCCGGTTTTTAACTGTCCGAAAAAGTGGCTTCCCCTGTCCGGATTGATGGGGCTTTTTTTTTGGTAACTCAGTATACCCTAAAGAACATCTGTGCCAATTTTCAGCTTGATGGCAATTTTGTCCAGGTCTCAGGCTAATTCTACCTGACTATAACCTTCACAGCACAACACAAATCCTACAAAGCACTCCAGGACCCTCACAACCAAAGAAAGTCTGTCCATCCATTAGTTAT
This sequence comes from Clytia hemisphaerica, assembly GCF_902728285.1. Taxonomy (NCBI): domain Eukaryota; kingdom Metazoa; phylum Cnidaria; class Hydrozoa; order Leptothecata; family Clytiidae; genus Clytia; species Clytia hemisphaerica. The sequence goes on from NW_027103808.1 coordinate 908,423, forward strand.
ATGCGTGAGTATAGACATATTCTCACTCTTTAAAAATGAAGACCCTAGCTAGCCAGGCGGGGATTATCTGAACGCATCAAAAGCCCTTTTAAGAAATACCACCGGCACTTTCTTTTTCAACCTATTCACACTCAACTACAAGCAATATTGGTCACGTAACTCCCAGCCCAAAATCTATAATGTCGGGGGGGGCTCGTTCAGAATCAGACTTTTAGTATAGATAAAACAAAAATACACAAAGAAATGGTAAGCTCAAATTTAATAAAGTTACACATTCCAAACCTCAGGGTAGTTAACATAAATTCATACTTTTATAGCACCTATTTCAACTTCTATGATTTCAACAAATGAGGAAATTGAAGAGTCATTGTCGAATGAAATTGAAGAGTCAATGTCGAATGGAATTGAAGAGTCAATGGATATTGGTAAGTAAAAACTCAAATATTTCCAATTCTTTCTTTTGTCAATAAGACTTTGTTTCTTATATAAAATTCTTGATTTTTAGTTGTCTCTACTGCTGATGAGTCCAATACAAATGATGATACATCAAAGTCTGAACCTGAGTGTGGACAAGCACCATTAGCATTAGGTTTGTATATACATTAATTTTCATATATTTGAGTGTCTACCACAACATATATTGAAAATTGGTTAAAATAAACAAGACAATAATAGGATTTGGTCAAAAAATTGTATAGGTTTGTTTGATTCACTTTAGAAATAATTTCTTTTCATTGTAGTCCCTAATGTGTCAGTGACAAACATTGAAGAACCCAATTCAAAGGCTGAAGATGAACAAATTGGTTTGTATTTCCAACTAGACCTTTTTTTCGTTGTAGGCAAATTTTGACTTATCATCTTATACAGTAAAGCTATTGGTAGGAGGCAAGTAAGAGGCAATTGAAGAAAAATTTGTGATTATTTTTTAAACGTCACTTTTTGTTTAAGAAGTGCCACAGTTTGAGTAACAAGCTTTCACTTTTTCATTCAGCAACATTCATCCGGAGACAAAAGTATTCAACGTCAACATTAATTTCAAAAGTACTGAATGATCCCAGTTTGGCTTTGGAGTATGACAAGTTAAAAAGTAGTGCTTCAAGTCAATTTGAAAAGTTAGTCACAAGAATCGAAGTGCAGCTTACAAATAAATGGACAAGTGCAAAAGAAGAGTTAAAAAATCTTGAGAAAAAGGCAATGTCAGAAGATAAGGAAGAGATAGCAGTGGTTCCAAAAGATGAGGAAAGATATCATCAAGCTAAAAATATTATGACAATAATTGAAAAGCTTAAGAGGAAGTTCGATTTGGTATTAGATTGAGCAAAAATAAGTATTTATTCTAACCTGTAAATAATCCAATCATAACAAACACTTAAATTCTTAAGCAGTACCAAATGAAACTTACACTAAAACTCCATTACAAAAAAACTAGGTGACAGCTTTTTTATTACCAATAATCTTTCCTACACACAATCTTACCCTTGAAGTTTTGAGGTATCAAATCCTTTTCACGTCGATCCTGTTATATCCTAGTTTGAATAGCTACGTGCCTTCTTGATCCTTTAGAGATGTATTAATTTATTGTTTTTTTTTTTATTTTCTACCATTTAATTGTCCTTATATATATAACTTTTTCCGTGAGATTACTCAAATTCTTTATACAAACTGAGATTTCATTCGTTATAAGAAATGTGTTAGTGAACATGATATGAGGCATTATCAAAACGTTGAGTTTTTTTGTTTTGACCTTCCTGCTCACGATAAATTCAAATTACTTATTTATTATTTAAATATCATTAATTTTGTATGTATATATGTTAAATTTCATGAAGAGACAAATTCCAATTCACATTGAAGAGTAATTTTTTTAAAGAGTAATTTTTTTAGTGCTCACAAAATTGTAAATTTATTCTAGTTGACAGATTCTACAATAAATTGATAGTTTATTTTTCTAAATAATGAAAAAGATTATTGAAGAATTTGAATCACAACATTATTTTTTTCAGATTGTGGACATTGTCTTTAATGGTTCTTTCTACCGTGAAGTCAGGTAACTTGCATCAGTGGAGGCTAACATGCATAGCCATCAAATGACTGACCAATCAAAGCAGCAAAATTTCAAAACAAATTAACTACGCAGCTTTGATCGCAGCTCTACTCCATCATTTTTGTTTTGATTAAACTTTTGATTAAGGACCAGAGAGGTCATTCATTTGAGGGCTATGCATGATAGCCTCCACTGATGCAAGTTACCTGACTTCACGGTATTAGTTAAGTTTATCGTATGATTTTCATGTCCATTCTCACCACATACATAAAATTTAATTCTAAAACAGGAACAAGAACGAGAGAATTATATCCAATACTGTACGATTTAATATGTGATAACTGTTAAGGTCAAAAAATTTGGGACGATATGGAGTTTTTACAAGCCCTCATTTGATTTGGTTGGAGTTAACCATAATAAAACAATTTACTTTTACAAGTTACTTTTTCTAAAGAACGCGTCATCTTTATTACTTCAAATGACCATCATAAAAACTCCATCTCATCTCGACATCTGAAAAATTTTGCTACCTTCTCCAAGTTGTGGCTTTTTTGTAGTTTTGTTTTTTTTTCACGCCCTTTACTACATAACGCCCAAGCTGTAAATTGGCGAAATAAACATAAAAATCGATGATCGAACACTATGTCAATTGAATAACAAATTTAGCAGTTTACATTACTTGTATAATATAAATAAAGTCAGTAAAAATGGGACAAAAGAACATTTCTTATGTTTTGTGAAAGAGAAATCAGCTACATACGTTGTCATTAAGGACCATTCTGATTGCCAAAACAACTATCAAATACTCACAATTTTAGTGACTGTTAGAAGGTTTGATTGTGAATTTAATTGAGCTTAATATTGTTGTTTGATTAACTTTGACAAAGTTCGATTATAAGTCAGTATAAAAAAATATAAGTTTTTCAGGCAATCAGATTGCAAATGTTTCTCATGTTGACATTTTATGTAAAACATTATATGCTATTAAGGGTTTTTTCTTTGTCTTTGAATAAAAAGCCTCAAAAATTCAATCTCACATTTCAGAACAAGTTCTGAAATTAAAGGTTGTGATTTTTGTTTGATCATCAGAATAATCCAATTCTATCATCTATAATCTACGTCTTGGATACAGTTTAATCAGCAAATATACATAAGCAAGGTAAATCAGAAATCTCACCTCATGTTGTGTTATTCATCAAAATTGAGAAGCCATTTTGTTCCATCTTGAACTTTGAGCCAAGTCTGCGATTTACAAAATCAAAACATTGAATTCTGTCGGTCAAGGGCCAGAAATCAAATTTAGAAAAGCGTTCGGTAATTTATCCAGACCAAATATTCCGACATCTATGGTTTCACGGATGATGGTAAAAACCCTTGAAAATACTTTAGTAAGTTTGACCTCGCTCGCAGGATTATGTTAGGAGAAATTAAACATCGATCACTAGCGTAAACAATGAAAAAAATCCTTTTTCAATGCCCTTATTTCACTTGAGTCGACACTCCTAAACGGTGTATTAGATATATGGGTGACTCTTCCTAGTGATATTAAGTAAAAACTGTTGCTTACTTTTTAAGTTCGTCCTTTGTAAATTTTAAACCCAGGATTAAATTTACAAATTTGCGCCAAGATGCCATGTTGTTTGTTTTCGCCCTAATCCTTGTCATCTCCATGTCCGTTGAAAAAATGTGTGGTGTGCAATCGCCCAGCTGTTTTAACTAAATGGAGAAAATTTTGAATCATTTGATTGTTTATGTTTTGTATCAAGTTTCAGATAGCAATTTATATCTTACAGGGGTGCTTGTCTGAAAGGTGTGAAAGACAAGTTTAATTAGTGTTTTATGGGAAGTGCCCTCAAAGAAATATTGGTTCTCGGGCAAAATCATAATAAATGTATTTCTTAAAATCTAGGGTTAGACGGTTGAGATCTAAAAGATTTGAAATGAGGGTGACATTTGAGATTAGCGTTTCAAAGTAGCGAAAGTTTCTCACCCCGGTTGATGTTTCATTAGATGAATTATTTGAAGTTAGACTTGATTGGTTGGTTGCTGTCTGACTTTCTATTGGTTTTGAATTTTGATTATGATTTGTGGCTATTTGGATGGGCTTGCATAAAGTAGATGGTGACTTTTTGATTGGCTTACTGACGACTGACGATGATGTTTGGATGGGCTTGCTGACGACTGACGATGATGTTTGGATGGGCTTGCTGACGACTGACGATGATGTTTGGATGGGCTTGCTGACGACTGACGATGATGTTTGGGTGGGCTTGTTGACGACTGACGATGGTGTTTGGATGGGCTTGTTAACTTGGGATGTTGATGATGCTGTTTTGTTGGATTTGTTGATGGAGGAGGGTGTTGTCTTGGGTGTGGATGTAGTAGCTTTTAGCTTGGGTGTCAGGAAGTATGTTTTTTCCTTTAGGGAGTTGTGTGTTAGTGGTGAGATGCACCCCATACTCTAAAAAAACATTTTTGATAGTACAGACTAGAAACATAATTTTCAATACCAAATAAAAAACTTTGTGAGGGAACATACTGAGTGCAAATATTTGAGGATCATGTGTAAGAAAAATCACAATTTGAATTATGATCCAAGTTTCGTCTTAATCAAATTGTTAGCTTTATGAAATTAAGGCGTATCATTCTCACCTGTTGATTAGTTGACAAAAATGGCTCGTCATTTGAGAAAGATCTTCCCAAGCTTTCCTCAACAACCTAATGTAATATGAGATTTGCTATTAGGAATCTTGTTAAGCTTTACAATGAATTGACTCAAACTACTGAAAATAAAGTTTGAAACAGTTTAAAGTAATCTTTGAAAATTCAATTTTTAAGATAACAATTATAACACTCAATAAAAAACTCACTTTGTCTCCACCCATAAAGTGATTTAATTTCTCAACAGCTGACACAATGTCAGGAACCAGCATGGTCTGGATTTGTCTCAATTGATTTTCTAAGAGAAGATAATCTTATTGTTACATTCTTAAAGGTGTTACTTATCGCTGATTTCCTAACCAGCCCTGAGATGTTTAAGCATTCGGATGATTAACTTTTGTTTTCGTTTTCATTGTTGCAATTTTAAAGTTCTACATAATTTTAACAATTAAGCAAATCAGAAAAAATGAATGGACATGTTGCAACTTTTATTGAATAGCAATATCAAAAATTTTATTAAGTGATTAAAGTGGTGTAAACTGACCTTTTTCTTTCAGTTTTCTTTTGGTCTCCTCCAATTCAGCCATTACAGTTCTGCAATTGAATGAATCGGCAGATGAAACTGAAGAAGAAACAAAAATCGAGGACGAAGAATTTATCCATGATAAAATTATTGGTCAGCGGCTCCATCTGAGGAATATAAAGATTACCGAGACGCAGCGGATCGGGAAATTTACGAAAGAAAGAGAAGATAAAGCGAGATACCGACCAATTAAAGTCACATTTACGAACGAAGAGGACAAGAACACAGTGTTGCAAGCAATAACAAAAGAAAAACGCTTTCCTTACCGAGTGAGAGAGGATTTGACCAAAAATGAAAGACAGATAATCAAAGAATGGTGTAAGGAAGCCGAAAAAATGAATGCTAAAATCAAGGAAGACAACACAAAATGGAAAGTCCGGGGGAGCCCGCGAAAAAAACTCTATTTCAAAAAGATCATTGTAAAAAGTACGAGCGGTTTATAGAGGCCCATGTGTCTTCACGGTGGCCTGCAAACCTGTAAAGCTTTATTATTATTATTTAATTGGTACAGGACACTTTAGCTATAAATTTTAAAGATGTGTTGTCATATGCTTATTCCCTTGCTAATGATAATTTATTGTTACCTTATTAAAGAAGTTATAGGTCTTTAAAAGTCGTTTCAAAACTAATTGTACATGAATCAAACAGAAACATTTATAACAAACATATCAGTTTTAGTTTGGTTTTGAAGTGCTTAAAGATTGAAAAGTAATGCAGCTTGATTTGGTGTCAGTCGTCAGGAAAAGTCCAAATATCAAGCAAAAGCAACCCCTTTTAGACAGTTGTAATATTATTATTTTTTCAAGCCATGAAATAAGATGGTGTACCTTTTGGTTCCAGGCGCTGATAGATTGGGGATTTCTCATTATCTGAAACTAATGAACAGGAAAGAGTTTTGGTTTTGTTAAGCTGCTATCAAAATAATATTTTAAACTGTTCATAGTGTATCTTAGAAATTGTTCGATTATCTATGCTTAATATTGGCAATGTACTATATATATATGGAACTTCCTTTAGCAATAACTGATATTTGGATTATTTCAACAATTTTGTACCATTTTATGATTACCTTTTTCAGAAAATAGTGGACTTGGCAGTTTCAATGTGTTGGTGCGCTGATCACTTAGTCTTTTGGTTGTCTTTGGAGTAAACCAGATCCCTTAAGGTAATGACATTGTTTATTTGATATCTTCCGAGTTATACTGCACAAATATTTTTTTTCGATAAGAACGAAGTGTATGAGAAAAGACTTTGGTCATATATAAGGAACAATGTATCAACGTTTCAAGACTCTGAAAACCATTTGCATTACTGTTCAGCAATTTCAAATCTAGGAAAGACCTAAAAGAAGAATTTACCATTTTCCTCAGGTACTTCAGCTTGACATTTAGGTTTCAACACTGTATGGTTTTGTGTTGCTGTTCTATTGACTGACTTCTGTTTGTTGTTTGAATGTTGAAATCTGCAAAAAATGTTACGATAACGATCTAGGTACTAGAATTAAAGTTTCTCCATTTTGAAGATAAGTAATAACAAATTAAAATAGAAAAAGTGGTGCAGTTCTTGAAACCTAAGGCAATGTGTCAGTATTAATTTTATATTCCATGCATACACATTTTGTTGCATTATTCAATGTGACATTTCTTAAACATTGATTACCCAGAGAACTGTCCATATTTTGGGCTTTTTCTTGAATATCGTCAATGTCCACATATTCAGTCAACAACTTGTCGTTGATATTAAGATTGATTGCTGCATCTAAAGGAAGAAATATGACAAATATTTAGTCATATTGGCCATATTGATTCAACATCGGTCAAAAAATTCTAGCTTGGTTCTTATTTCCATTTGCATTGTATAAAGAAAGTCACAGCCTTTTTTAGTCTTGGAATATTGCTATAATGGCTTTTACCTTTCGCAAGGATTTCCTGTGCAAGCAAATTTGATGTATTTGCCTTGGCCTTCTTTGATTGGTTTTCTTTCTCTAAAGAAATTAGGGTCATTCATCTACCTTAAAGGAAGAACTTTTGGCGGGAATTTAATTTGGCGGATGACCGAAAAAACTAAATTTGGCGGGAATTTATTTTGGCGTTTGCTGAAAAATACTCAAGATAAAAGAAAAGGTATCAAACAATGAAAACTCCTTCAAGTTCAGAAACACCACCGAAGACGAAGTAGAGAAGATGATTAATAACCTTAAGACAAATAAGTCTCAAGCGGAAAATGATATACCAGCAAAAATAATTTAAAAATACTCTCACTTATTTGCAAGCTGCTTCTCTATAAGCATAAATGACTCCTTCAGCTCAGGCTTTTTTTGCGACAGTCACCCCAGTCTACAAGAAAAAATCTAAAAACGATAAAAGTAACTATAGACCAATAAGTATACTGCCGGTAATATCCAAAATTTACGAAAGAGTATATCACAATCAAATATCAGAATACTTTGAGCACTACTTTGATAAACAACAATGTGATATTCCACTCAAACCTCTCTTCTCCCAATGGAAGAGCTCTGGAAGCTAGCCAATGACAAAAAAGATGTATTTGGGGCACTGCTCATCGACCATTCTAAGGCCTTTGACTGTATGTGCCACAAATTACTTGTAGCAAAGATCAGTGCATACGGGTTCGATGACCTTTCCACTGGATTAGTCAAGAGTTATCTAGAAAATAGGCAACAAAGGACAAAAGTAGGCAACGAACTGAGTAACTGAATCAAGATCAAGGATGGTGTCCCCCAGGGATCTATCCTTGGCCCTCTGTTTTTCAATATTTATATCTGTGACCTCTTTTTCATCATTGAGGATACTAAGGTTGCAAATTATGCGGACGATACGACACCCTATGTTAGTGCTCCTACCTGCATAGAAATAAGTGGTAAACTAAGCTCTGTAGCAGAAAAAATCTTCACATGGCTTTCGATTAATCAAATGGTTGGTAATGCTGACAAATGTCAGCTAATAGTTAACATCATTGACGACTCGCTCTATCTAAATATTAGAGAAGAAACTGTTTTAAATACCAAAACGTCAAAGATTCTTGGAGTAACCTTCGATAATCTTTTGACGTTTGAATCGCATATAGAAAACCTTTGCAAGAAAGCTAGTTTGAAAATAACCGCCTTAGCCAGAATGAGCACATATCTCAGTTTAGAAAAAAGAAACGCTTGATGAATGCTTTCATTAAATGCCACTTCAATTACTGTCCTCTCATATGGATGTTTCATAGCAGAGCTCTAGAGGATAAAATCAACAATCTACATAAAAGATGCTTGAGAATCGTTTACTCAGACTACGACTCATCTTTCGAAGATCTGTTGAAACTTGACAATGGTTCCACTTTCCATCAACGAGCAATTCAATCCTTATCCACACTCGAGGAAATCAATGAGGTGAATTTTGCGAGTCTGTAGTTTTTTCCGTGTTTAAGTCTAAACAAGGCTTTACGCCGAAAATACATTCGAATTTTCAAATGTAAACAGCGCTTTGAAAATCGAATGTTTTCGAATGTTTACAAACAATTTATTTTAGTAAGTACGTTCAATCTGGACAGTCTGGAACATTTTATTTGTCACTCGATCTTTCGAAATCATTGAAATATTTTTTTCTGAGAGGGGAAAGACTCTGATATTTTCTTTTTCTAAATGTTGCATACCGGTATTCCTTTCATTAAACAGAGTCTAAATGTATTTTCTTTCAAAGAATTATGATTTATAATCAGGAAACACTTCTTAGTAATTTCAACTGTATTTTGGATGCACAAGTTTATTGGAAGGGCATTATTTTTGCCCAAGAGTTATAGCTTCAGTTTTCATTTTTATTCACTTCTTTGTTGTTTACAATTCTTTATTTTATTCTCCAAAAAGCTTTAGATTTTTTTTGGTGTTGTCAATGATGATGATGATGATGTTAGTGCAATTTAAGAACGAAGAAGATGGGAAGAAGAAAAAACCGAGCTTTCTTCAGTTTTGAGATGTTTTTGAATTTGAAATGCGTGCTGGAGCTCAACTGCAATAAAACAAAGGTTAGTTAACTTTTATTAATTGTGGATTCTTGATATTGATATTGATATATAAGTCGCAGATGACAAGAGCAAGAGAATTCTCTCACTGCCATCTGAAGAAGCAGTTGTGAAACTTCTACCACCTCAAAATTGGTCGAAATTCATGGAGAATCCAGCCTGACTCAGCTCATTATTATTTGCTGGCAAATGCTAAACCCTCTTCACTCTCCTCACTTTAGATATTTAATTTCCCTACATATGAGCTAAGGCTCTTTCATTTTCTAATATCCCTGTTCTGGCAGAATGTAGATTAAAATGCTATATTATGCTATTATGGTCTTTAAAGAGAATGGAAGTAAAAGATGGGTATTTTATGCTAACCATCCCTGTCTCACTGAAAGTATCTTCTTTATCTCTAAGGCTAAGGATTGATGACACAAATCTTGATTTATATTAGATTTATTTATATTCTTTCTTTTTCTTCAGGATGTAGAAAAAAAGGATTTCAGATGGTTTTGGAGTCATTTTTTCTGGATTTTCTATGTCTGAGCAACAGAAAGTTTAAAATATATTGTGCATTGTGTATCAAAAAGTCACCTTGTCTCGTTGTTCTAAATCTGATATCTAGTCCTTCTAGTTTAGATACATCCCTGTCCTATGAATGAGCTATAAAATATTTCACAAGAAGAATAAAATTCATTTCTTTCCTTTCAATTTTTGCAAGTTTCTTGATTTTTGAAGTTCACTTTGGGACATTTCGCCTGTTTTTCTTCCCCGCCTCCTCTTAAAAAGAATNAAAGGTTAGACTGTGATATTTGCAAAACAAACGATATTCATTTCCATTTAAAAGCTGATACTATTTCAATTGGGAATTCCACTATTCCGTACGGGAACAGAGGTAGAGATGCCTCAAATAACCAACGTCAAATCCGTCGTATCAACGCTACGCTTCTCCGTAATGACTCTGAGAAAATTGTAATGCCAGGTGAATATATCGAGTTTGAATCACCTGCACTTCAGGAACTTGATTGTGAAGCTGCCATCGAACCGCATACACCAGCACAAAATCGAAGTGACTGGATACATCCATCAATCTCACGTGTCATCAACGGCGTTGCGAGAATCCCGAATATGACTGATGAACCTATCCAGATCGCAAAGTCGCAGCATATTGCCCACATTCATCCTGTCATTGTACCTGACGAAACACCAATCCGACAGGACAATAGCCTCCCAACACCTTCAACACAACCACAAACTGCCTCTACTGAAACCAACGACAACAGTTCCGTTACATCAATGCTCGCTATCAAGCGGTTTACCAATCAAATTTTGGTGCTTATAGCGACAGAAGTGGTCCCATCCGGTAAACTTCTATTTTACTATCAAGGGAACCTTAAACTTTTCCAGGAAGAAGCTGACAAACTTGAACGTTTAGGCGTTCTTGCGAAACCTGAGGACGTTGGGGTCAATGTGAAATTTGTGCTCCCTAGCTTCTTATGTAAAAAAACAGACGGGAGCTATCGATTTGTTACAGCTTTCAACAACTTGGGTCAATACGTTCGAATCACACCTACTGCAACAATGAAAAGTGATGATGTTCTACACTGTTTGTCGAACTACAAATACATCATTAAAACTGACTTTACTAAGAGCTTCTTTCAAATCCCAGTTACTAAGAAATTCATGCCATACTTAGCAACAGTGACCCCATTTAAAGGACTGAGAGTTTACTTACAATCTGCTATGGGGATGCCCGGTGTCACACAAAAATTTGACTCCCCTAAATAATGACTCCCCAGTCATAATAAACTAGTAAATAGTGACTCCCCACCTCAAAATAAACTAGTAAATGAAGACTCCCTAGAGTTGCTATTTCCTAGGAAATCTTGACCCCCTTTGGTTTAAAATGACTCCCCTCTATTATCTACCTTAAGGTGGAGTCCTGGAAATTCGCCTTTTTTTGACTTAGAATGCTTTTAACAAGCTTTTTCTGCTTTTGCTTTTGAGAACTTCATCTCCACTAGAATCAATAAATGATCCCATTACTAGGTGATTTCTGTTTCAAAATGTATCTGAGATAAAAACTCTGTTGTGCAGGTGTGGTGGTTATCATTTTTCTTGCCTGGAGGGTGCCAATTTTCTTCATTAGGAAACTTTTGCCTGCTTACCTAGATTTATCTAATGAGGTGGGGTTTGTTGTACTTTTGGACTCAGTTTGAATTTACAACGCACGTCAAATAGTCCTCATTTACTTTCATTTGATGTTATATCACAGTGGCCCTTCGTGGAAACAATTCTCCAGCCGCCTAAAGCTTTTGAATTTTTCGGAGCATGCCACTTAAAACATATGTTATTATTATTATATATGTATTGAGAAGACACCCTGCCACAGATTTTTGCAAACAGCCAACTACAGTTCGGTCAACGCCCGGGGGGGGGGGGTACTTAGGCAAGTGAAGGGTACGGTTATGTGCCGCCCTTAAGGGTGCCTTTTTTAGACCTTCAAAATCCCGTTAAGGGTCGTAAAAATCACCAAATTTAATTTCAGTCCCCCTAAGGGTTGTAAAAACAGCGAAACCCAATTTCTTGACCTTGAAAAGCCTAAATTCGAAACATTCGATCGAACAGCACTGCAATGACTTCAGTTCTTTTTGGGGGGGGGTCATGATAAACTAGTTTATCTTGACTCCCTCGGCTTTTTTACGGGGAGTCATTATTTACTAAGGGAGTCAATATTTCCTAGGAAATTCCTACTCTAGGGGAGTCATTATTTCCTAGTTTATTTTAACTGGGGGGTCAGCATTTACAGGGAGTTAAAATAATCCGCTACACCGGTGCATCCGAATTTCTCAATGAACTAACATCTCGAGTATTCGGTGACTATATTACGGGGGGATTTCTTACCGTCATCCACGACGATTTGTTCATAGGAGTGAACACTATCCCAGACCTACTTCGTGATTATGAAAGGGTCCTTCAACGCATCTCAGAAAACAATCTCACGCTTTCTCCAATGAAAACCGTCATCTGTCCACAATCTACCGTCATCTTAGGATGGAGATGGTCCAATGGTGCCATATCACCTTGTAATCACAAAATATCCGCTTTAGCTGTCGTTCCACTACCAAAGACATGTTCTTCAATGTGCTCATATATCAGTTCGTTTAAAGCTCTCTCCAGATGTATCCCAAAGTATGCTTCATTAATATCGCCGCTTGAAGCTGCCATTAAAGGTTTAGACGGTCACCAACGTATAGATTGGGATGATGCCCTTTTGCGTCATTATAAGACTGCCCAAATGGCCCTACAGAACCCAGAAACGCTCACCGTTCCTCGACGATCAGATCAGTCATCACTCACAACAGATGCATCCCCAGTGAACAAAGGAGCCACCCTTTTCGTTAATCGTGACGGGAAGCAACATATCGCACACCATTACAGCTTTAAACTCAAAGAACATCAATTGAAATGGTATCCTTGTGAATTAGAAGCACTAGCCATAGCATCCGCCGTCAACAACTTTTCAACATATGCTCGAGAATCAATCCACCCTTTGCTCACTGATTCAAAACCTTGTGTGCAAGCTTTTGATAAACTTTGCCAAGGACATTTTTCAGCTTCAGCAAGAGTTTCTACTTTCTTATCGACGTTATCTTCCTACAACGTATCTGTTCAGCACATCCCAAGGAAAGACAACCCTTCTCGAAATCCTGTACCATGCTGTGATGCATTCTTCTCCGACATCCTTCGACGAAACTGACAGAAAACCTGTGTCACCAGAGATGTTCATTCATCGTTTACCTCCACATCCATCATTGACGATGAAACCGCTCCATCACTTCGCACAGCTCTTCTCGTCACGACGTCCAACATCCGCTCACCCAACAGTACAGTTTGCATCGACGCTGCAGCTGGATTCCAAACCATTCGTAACGACTTAACACTTCAACAACGTGGTATCAAACTCGATTTTGGCCATAGCAAAAACAAAAACTCAAACAGTGTTGTAGATAAAGCCATTCAAGAACTAGAAATTGAATTATTAAAGTACGATTCATCAGGCAGTCCCATCTCTAATCTACAATTACAGTCTGCCGTTCAAATTAAGAACAGTCGTATCAGAAATCGAGGCTTATCCGCCAGAGAGATTCTTTTCCAGAGGGATCAAGCTACGAATGAACAGTTACAATTGAATGATGTCAACCTACCCGCCCAACAAGACAGTATACACGTTAAAAACCATCTTCCTAGTGCTACCTCGAAAGCTCCTAAAGGTAACATGGCCATATCTACGAACCTAACAACTGGCGATTTGGTATTCGTAAAAGGCGAACGCAACAAGAACAAGGCCAGGAACCGTTACTTCATCGTCAAGATCGAAGGTATATACGCGACCTTACAGAATCTCACGACGTAATTTAGCTCGCGCCGGTACCAAGTCCCGTTGGTGAATGAAATAAACAAAGAGGAAATACCACAACTTCCTCAACAAGAGAACACACACCAGCGCCCACTCCGACAATGTTATCAACCACAGTGGATGAGAAGTGGGGATTATGACTTTGAAACAGATTGAGAATTGAGCTATTGATTAATGCGTTTTGTTTATCCCGATGAAGGGAAAATGCTTATGTTGACTTATTCTATTCTACCTGTATATGAGAAAGTGGAATATGATGAGATGTATATATTTATTGCTATATTATTTGGCTGAGCTCGATGTGTTGCTCAGTAGTATGAAAGTTTATGTTTGATTTACGAAACACTATTGTTGCTGGTCTTGTAAATGTATTAACCTTGGGCAAAAGCTCAAGGTGAAGACTGACTGCGCCACTGTGCCATTCTTACATTATATTGACATTTGTTTATTGTTTATATTTTTCCGAGTTAACTAACATATTTACAAGAAGAGGGTTTATTATATTTATATAGTTGCATTCAATCAAGGACTTCGATTTGATCTTCCTGTTTACTAGTGTGTCGTTTGTTGAATCAGACAAGATAAGAAGTAAATTTTTACTACAGATTCAAAAACAGAAAAATGAGCCACTGTGAAAAATTGTCCATGTACCTGAATATCTATGCAATCATTTGTCTGCATCTCCCTTTAAGACAGAAAAAGATAATATTTCAACTCAAAATGAACTAAGCCGATTTGACGTTCCCATTTCTTCAAACGAGTCGAATACATTCAAATATGGTGTCTTTCAGTGTCTTCATTAAAAATGTTCAAAGTGTTTTGGGAGCATGATATCTAAAATCTCATTAGTTTTATTCAAATACTTCAATATTTTTGGCTCACCCGGTAGTCTAAAACACATTTAAGGCAAAAAAGATCCAATTTACCCAGCCTGGATATCCAGCCCGTAAACTTTTTTCTTGATTTTGATATGTTTACGGTCTGGTTTACCTAGACCTTCTGCATTCTCATCTGAGGATGATTATGCGGATATTCTGATTGGTTGGTCCAAGCGAATCAGAGATCTGAATGGTGGGGCGCGTATAAGAAATTATGTGAGCCGACTTGAAGTGTTCGCCTAAGTATTGGGATGGACCGCGCGGGCGATCAGCAAGGCGCGTACGCTGCTTTGCAAATATCCCTGATTTTTCTTTTTCGAAGCAAATAACAATAGAATAACTAATTATCTCCCTTGGGTGTTTGACCACGCATCCAAATAAAAATAACAATAATGGTAGAGAAGAAGTGGGAAGATCAAAACATGGGAATTTTTAGATGTTCTGGTTGTTTTCTTTTCAATTACTTGTTTAGATATTCTTGTTTTAATCTTCTTAATGACTTGGTTGCATCGTAGGACTGTTCAAAAAAGTAAACATTACCTTTTGTTTTTCATGGAAACAAGATGGCTGAGCACCTTGGAACTGAAATCTTTGAAGAAATGGTTGAATCTGCTACAGAATTTGACTTACTGGACCCCAATGAGGATATTTCTGCATTCTTTGAGGTTTTAGATGAGGATCTCGAATTGGGTGAGGTTGTTGTGGGCATGGTCGAAGAAGTCTCCACTAGTGAAGCTTCTTCAGAAGAGAAGGGGGGATCATCAAAACCTCTGTTTGTTTGTAAATATTGTGGTAAAATAACAAAATCAAAAGGGGGATTAACGAGGCACATGTCTTGCATGCATGTAGAGTACAACTATGTAAATTACTATCAATCTAAGTTAGATGGTGGCTCGTTGCATGACTTGATCAAGAAAGCAATAGCAGAGCTTGAAAAAGACCTCTGCTATCCAAAAGAAGTTCGAGATAATTTCAAGTGCTATAACAACCAAGTCTGTGAAACGCTCATTAAAGAAGCCAAAGAAATTTTCAAAATCCTTGAAAAATCTGGAAATGTTGGTAAGTTTCTCGACAGCTTTTTTGATGCGTTTGCCCTTGATTCTTGCAGTTACTTTCCATCCTTATCATTTCCTGCTGCTGCTCTTTTGATAACAAGGTTAGGTGAGAAGATTGTCCATTTTTATAAATCACCTCAAGCTGAGCCTGATGAAGAAAAAAACCAAGTCAAGTCCATTTCTAAGACTGAGAGAGATGCCCTGCAATACTTGTCAGGATATGTTGTGCGTAAATTAGAAAAAAAGGCAAGAAACAAAAATTTTTCCAAAACACGTAACCATTATAAGCATATTAGAAAATGGTTTAGCGATGAAGGACAGACATTGATTGAAGCTCAAAAGAGGGGTGGTTTATGTTGTGTAAATGAAGATTTTCAAGCCATTTTCATTGAAACAGAAAAAGTATTCAGAAAAGAGACCTCTAAGGCTAATATAAGATCGATCGATATACCCTTCATTGTAAGTGTTCTGTCTAAAAATGATACTGTTGTTGGCCATTATCAGAATATCATTCAAAGTTTTGACAATGTCCCTGAAGAGATTTTGACAGAATTACTCCAATGTTTGATAGAGTTGTATGTTAGAGTGCGCTCATTTTCATTTGCTAAAGATATCATTCAAAAGTACAAAATAAAAGAGAAAGCCAAGAAATCAAAGGGGAGTCTACGAAACAACTTAAAGAAAAATAACGATAAAAAAAACTGTTGAAAATTTATTGGCTTGTTAAAGATATTTTTGTTAATGTTCTTTTTTTTCTATGATTATGGGTTAGATTTGTTCTTGTTAGTTACATGAATTTGCATTCATGCAAAATTAACAACAAATGCAGTTTAATGAGATTGTCTCACAGACTTTCTTTAAAAGTGCTTTTTGTTGATTGATTCTTTTGTTTTTGAAAAATTCTCATTGTTTGCTACAAAAAACAATATACACAGTTTAGTGAGGGGTCAAGGATCATCTCTAAAACTGCAATTTGTGTATTTGTTAAGTTCTCTTGGTTTATTGAAATTAATAGTTATTATTGTTACGTGTTGTTTTGATTATTCTGAGCTGATGTGTACGTTTGATTTTGTTGAAAATCACTTTGTGCAGTTTAGTAGGCCAATTTTTGGTCCTTAAAACTGCTATTTGTGTACCTCTTGAGGGAGGTAACTCACCGTTGCCTGGTCCAAAGCCCAGGAGTGTCAACATGTCTCTTTAAAACATGGGTAAAAACTAATTTCATTACATAACCAAATTTTGTGGGGATGGGCTGACATGTTGACAAAGCAGGATGGACTCCCTCATGAAACTAAAGTTATTTTTTAAAGTAAAAGAATAAACTTCATTCTGCTTCATTGACATTTTTTATTTTTGATTTTTTGTGATTTTTCTAAAGGATGTACGTAATTTTTTTCAGTACTTAAAAACCCCTCGCATAAATCCATAATTATTACATGGCAAATTGAGGAATGTTCAGGGTCAACCTGTGTTAGGTATTTGCTTTATGCACTTTAACAGGTAAGTATGTAAATTGGCACTTTCTGCCTAACAGCCAGCAACTCCTCATATTTGCTATGTAATAATAAAATCTTAAGATGAAATCCCTCTCTGTAAAGTTAACAACTTGTAGTCAAAAAGATTTCAAATAATAACTCGAGTGACTTAGGGCAAGTCTCAGAAACCTAGCAGTTTACCCTAAGTTTTCGCTACCAATAGCAGCCAAATTCAGAGATCCACTTAGGGCTCTAAAGTACCTCTATACCTTAAGGTTTCAGGACCCGGTTGTTACGTAATTAAATATTAACCTAAAAATTAATTATTAAAGAAATTGTAATCATGACATCATAATTTGATCGAATTTGGTGACGTCATGAATCGTATAATCGCTATAATATTAAAAATACATGTCCAATCTTTCCCAAATTTGAACCAAAGATGCATCTAACTGAAATGTAACTTTTTGAGAAAAAAATTTTTGGAAAAATCTGATGACGTCAGCAAAAAATTATATTTTTCGATTTTTTGCATTTTTTGCTGACGTCTTCAAAATTTTCAAAAAATTTTTCATTGAAAAGTTCGGCACTATTAAGATGCATCTTTGGTCCAAATTTGACAAAGATTCGACATGTACTTATAGAGTTAGAGCTAATTTACGATTTATGACGTCATAATTTGATGACGTCATAATTCACATTTTCTTTAATAATTAATTTTTAGGTTAATATTTAATTACGTAACAACCGGGTCCTGAAACCATAAGGTATAGGTCATCTAAAAATCCATAAGTGAATCCCTGAGAATGGGTGCTATTGGTCGCGGATTCGGGATTTGTGATTTTTAAAAATCTAGACACGCCCTAACTCACCCGAGAAACCAAAATATTTATTTCGATTTTCAAGTATTTCTCTTTCAGTGTCATTTTGTTCGTCAGCGTCTTTGTTTTGCCAGCGTTTTCCTTTGTGTCTCGTCTCCCTTGTGCGTCATCCGTTCCTTTTGTTCAGTGTCTCTTGTGCATTCTCTTTCCAGTTTTTGTTTCCCGTATTAATTAGTATTTATCATTATCTTTTGTCTCTAATTTTAAGTAATTATGTACGAATTCTCAAATGACAATTTTATAGTAATATCAATTTAACTAGTTATTAATTTTCGTTTGATAAGAAAGACCTGCGTTTTCTTTTTTACACATCAGTTAAGAGTATGTATGAGTGGAGTTGACATCAATTTTTCATCAAGATTCAAGTCATGTTTTGATATTCTATCGAGTTCAATTTTGCTCATTCGGCCATGTTTTTGTAACAGCATCTTTCCAGCATTCACTTTTGGCCAGCTGGTAGGTTTTTTGCTTCTTGTTTTCTGTTTTTGCCTTTTTTCTTTTGGTCTTTGTGTGCCTTTCATCCAGGTCTTAGGACGTTTATTTCCAACTCAGATTTATTTAAGTTTAGTTTTTCTAAGTTCATTATTCAAAGCATAGCATCTACTTTCATATTTTCAATCAACTTGTAACGCTTCGTAAAAGCATCCGACATAACGAAGTGCTTCTCGAAACTGAAACACCAAATGAGCACCTAACTAAACGTATAGCTCAAGCTGTTCAAGCAATCAGAGATTACATCCACAAAGTTTGCGAAATCAGCCCTAATCAACCTGAAACAAAGCATCCAACTGAAATCAAATCATCATCAACATCATCAGACGAGTCGATCCTGTTTACCGTTACAGACATAGAACGTTGTATCACCGAACTCAAATCCGAATTTTCTCGTACACCCAAAGATCTGAGTGATGAAGAAATCATCCAGCTGAAGAACAGTCTACCATCAAACTTCACACAACTCAATGAAATCTCAAAGAGAATCGAAAAGGTCATCGACAAAGAATCATCCAATCAACAAGTCAAAACAGGTATCACTACACTTCGAGCAAATTATACTGCCTTAATAACTGCTCTCAAAACAACATATACGACTAACTTGAACACTGAAATCAAAGATCGTCAAGTGTACAAACAAAAACTCTTTTCTAAATCGAATCTTAATATCAAACTTGATAAGTTCTCTGCTTATCGTGATTCACTCGATTTGTACACCTTCAAATCAAAATTCGAAAAGATTCATCTTAGGACCACGCCTAAACACCTGTTAGCCGAACTTCTGAAGAATAATTACCTCATGACCCAGCCCTCAGCTCTGTCAAAGCCATCGATGACATTGACGAAATCTGGTCGAAACTCAAGTTTGCCTACGGTGACGTCGTGATAATGCTACAAGGAAAGACCAGTCAACTTTCATCAATGAACCCATTGTACCGATCAAAGGACGTCGATTCAACCATCAACGCCCTTCACAAAATTATCAACCTCGTCAAGGAGCTGACTTCGCTCGTAAAAGCTCACAACATTGAAAATCATCTCTACTATGGAGGAGCAAAGAACGACATCCTACGACTTCTCGTTGATGCTCGACTTTCAAGATGGCTTAGTCAAGCAGACAACACCATTCCTCCAGAAGAGACCTGGTTAAAGCTGACGAAATTCCTTGAAGACGAACTCAAGCTTCAACAGCAAAAATCGATCGTGATGAACCAGAACACTCAGGATCCAGATTCGAAAGGCATACAATCGCCCAAACGTCCAACTGGTCCTAATCAAGATTCAAGAAACCCCAGGAATCAGAGGTATGGCTTTAATTCATCACACAATACCATACTATATTTGCGATGCCAAAGAAGGAACTGACGATCATGTAGCAACACAAGGCCCTGGAGGCACCAGGATAATTCAATATTTTTCGTGCAAAATATTTGCTGAGCTCACCCCTTCAGATAGACTCAATCTCTTAAAAGACAAAGGATACTGCTTCCAATGTTTGTTCCCAGGTGCTGATGCTCAATCGCTCAAACACAAAGAAGGTCGTTGTCAACGTGATTATACCTGTCAACATGAATACCATCAGAAATTCCCGACACAAAAACACGTACTTGTATGCGACATACACAAAGATGACGAATCTAACAAGGAAATCCTCGAAAAATTCAAACAACGTTATATCAAATCTTCAGATCTTCCAACATTTGCTCGTAACATAAGCCTATCACTCTACGTTTACGAAAGCTACAAGACAAACACTCAACCAAACAACAATTCAACTCCAGAAGACGAGAGAGGTATTTACATGCTTCAAACCGTCAATATCGATGATGTCCCGTATACAGTATTCTACGACAGTGGTTGCAGTGATTTCATTATAAAACGTTCAGCAATCAAATCACTTGGCTCTAATGCATCACAGGTATCATCCGAAGTTACAGAAATTGGGGGAGTTGGCCAAACATCACTTCAAACGTTTGGTACCTTCAACGTCAACATCCCACAACATGATGGTCAAATCGCATCATTGACAGGCATAGCTCTTGACTCGATCACTGCCACATTTCCTCGATACCCACTACGTACAGCTGTCTACCAGGATATCAGCAATCACTTCCAATCAATAGGGGGAGATCCAGCTCAACTTCCAATACCGGCTCAGAGCGTTGGAGGAGATGTTCACTTCATGCTTGGAATCAAATACCTGAAATACTATCCACGATTCATTCATCAACTTCCTTCCGGTTTAACCATATACGAATCCGTTTCCAAGAATCCTGATGGTTCACGTGGAGTCATTGGAGGTCCTCATCCGATCTTCACTCAAATTCATTCGACATTTTTCAGTCAATCGTCATATCTTGGATTCTTCAGTCAGCAATATCAACTATACAGAATGGGCATCCAAATCAACCCGGATATCAAAATGTTACCTCAAATCACCTATCAGATCAATCTTATCGATGAATTTGAAGATTCAGAATCAGTCATCGAGATCTCATCATCCCAGAAAGACAAATTTGAATCAACCCATACCGAAAAATCCAATCAGCCAGTTAAAAAATTCGGTCAAAGTACTATAAAGAAACTTAAAACCTCACAGTCCAAATTGCCAGAACTTGAACTCGGTAAACACCAAGAAATCGTCATCAGCATTCAATATCTTCCCTAATATCCTCAAACGTCAAATAATTAAACATCAAAGTTCTTCAAAACTCAACAGCAGAAACTCATCAGTCGTCACCAGCATGAAGCTAGACCTGAATAGCTCCTCAATCAGTCATATATTTTCAGGCGTCAACGCTCCAATCAACTTTCTTTCTAATCGAAACAATCATCAACCTTCGACACAGCTCGATCACGTCAATCAAAAATGTCTTCAAGTCCAGACAAGGGGAATCTCCAAACATTCCAATATCAATCAAGAGTTTTCAATCACTCGTCATTCACATCTAAATCACCGTCGCTATTGCAGCTTCATCAAAACTATGGTACATGCTTTCAAGTTCTTCAAAGTGTTATTCCATTTGTCCTTCGAAATGGACAACCCTGTATCATCAGATATTCGACCTCAACTCAAAGTTCAGCAGATCATTGTCAAGCCGAAATATCAAGCCATCGTCAAGGAAGTAGATCGATCTCCAGTCATAACGAAACAAATGCTTCCAGATGACAATCGTTGGGAGATCCAGTCTCTTCAAAGATCTGTCATCACCGCTCCTCCCCGCCAGACTTTCAAGCCAAGGTATGTTATTGGTATAAAGCCAAGTCTCGAAAAGTTCTACCTCGATATAAAAGCTCAGATGAAAACGTTTTTCATGAAACTCCTGGTGTATACGTGATTTGAATATTGGAAAGGCTTCAGTCTTCATTTGGCTCGAATAAATCAATTTGTTTATTGGGGGAGTGTAAAGTTAACAACTTTTAGTCAAAAAGATTTCAAATAATAAACAAAAATATTTATTTCAATTTTCAAGTATTTCTCTTTCAGTGTCATTTTGTTCGTCAGCGTCTTTGTTTTGCCAGCGTTTTCCTTTGTTCTGCAGTGTCTTGTCTCCCTTGTGCGTCCTCCGTTTCTTTTGTTCAGTGTCTCTTGTGCATTCTCTTTTCAGTTTTTGTTTCCCGTATTAATTAGTATTTATCATTATCTTTTGTCTCTAATTTTAAGTAATTATGTACGAATTCTCAAATGACATTTTTATAGTAATATCAATTTAACTAGTTATTAATTTTTGTTTGATAAAAAAGACCTGCGTTTTCTTTTTACACATCAGTTAAGAGTATGTATGAGTGGAGTTGCCATCAATCTTCAAAGATTCAAGTCATGTTTTGATCTTACTTCAAGTTCAATTTTGTTTTCATTCGGCCATGTTTTTGTAACAGCATCTTTCCAGCATTCACTTTTGGCCAGCTGGTAGGTTTTTTGTTTCTTGTTTTCTGTTTTTCCTTTTTTCTTTTGGTCTTTGTGTGCCTTTCATCCAGGTCTTAGGACGTTTATTTTCAACTCAGATTTATTTAAGTTTAGTTTTTCTAAGTTCATTATTCAAAGCATATCATCTACGTTCATATTTTCAATCAATTTTTCGCATGTCAATAGGTCTAGCCTAGATTCTCAATTTTATTTCAAAAACTTAGTTTTGTCACTTTTCTATTTTTCAGTTTGAACTCTTG
This sequence comes from Clytia hemisphaerica, assembly GCF_902728285.1. Taxonomy (NCBI): domain Eukaryota; kingdom Metazoa; phylum Cnidaria; class Hydrozoa; order Leptothecata; family Clytiidae; genus Clytia; species Clytia hemisphaerica. The sequence goes on from NW_027103808.1 coordinate 931,090, forward strand.
TCAATAAATCATCAATATCAATCAAACTCTTGAGTTCCAAACACAGCCCTTCTCTGCGCTAAGGCTACATATTTAGAATCAATTTTAAGCGTTTTCTGCTGACCAAAAACACTTTTGAAGCCTTTGGATGGTATTTAGATTCGATTATAACCTATAAACTGAATGAAAACATTTTTCGATTTTAACCTTTTTCTGCTCAACCAAAATGCTTTTGAAGCTTTCAGATGGTATTTGAAATCAATTTTAAGCTCTTTCTGCTGACCGAAAACACTTTTGAAGCCTTTGGATGGTATTTAGAATCAATTATAACCTTTTTTTGCTGAATAAAAACATTTTTTAAGCCTTGTGATCGCATTTTGAATCGATTTTAAACTTTTTCTGCTGGATGAAAACACTTTTGAAGCAGTCGAATGGTATTTAGAATCAATTTTAAGCTTGTTTTGCCAAATGAAAGTACTTTAGAAGACTCGGGATGACATTTTAAAGCTTTTCTGCTGAATGAAGACAGTTTTCAATCCTTCAGATGGAATTTGGAATCGATTTGAAGCTTTTCCTGCTGAAGGAAACCACATCTTGAAGCATTCAGTTGGTATTTAGAATCGATTTTAAGCTTTTTCTGCTGAACGAAAACACTATTGAAGCTTTTAAAATCTATTTTAAGTGTTTTCTACTGAATGAAAACATTTTTGAAGCTTTGTAATCGCATTTTGAATCGATTTTATGCTCAACGAAAACGCTTTTGAAGCTAATGGTATTTGAAATCAATTTAAATCGTTTTCTGCTGAATAAAAACACAAGATGGCGGATTGTTTTGCTTCACCTGCCGTTGCTTGGGAAATACAGAGTAGCTCTATCTAGTGTTTTATATAAGATATCTATGTTCAAATCCCGTCCCATTCATATACAGTGATATGCCACGAAATTCCTGTCCAATTTATTCCTTCTTCTTCTGCTTACACTATTTAAGTCAATCTTTCATATCCTCCTTCGATAGTTGCCCTTTCTTTCTTGAGTTTCGATATCCATACCCCAGACTATTCATTACTCTCCTGACCGTGCGATTACAGCAATTTCTTTCAGCTCTGACCCCAATTTGATATAAAATTTGAGTCGGTCCCACACAACTGGGCAATTGCTCTTCCTATGTTTTTATCATCTCTTTCGTCTAGCCCACAGATCTATAAAGCCGGAAGGGCTAGATAGGCAACGTTAAGCTTTAACGTGGTAGGAAATCCTACCAAAAATTGCTTCACTTTTCGATAAAGGCCGCGGATCTAGCTTCCTCAGTCTTTCGATGCCACTTCTTTCCACAGGAAAAAATTTTCGATTTCCAAGGTTGGAAATTTCAAGTTTTCTTAGTTGGAAAAAAGACCAAATCCAATGGAAAATCTTTTGCCTTGGAAAATTGTCAGTTCTACATGGGTTTTTTTCACTTGACTTTCCAAGGGCATTGGTTTATTCTACAAAACCTATGGGTAATTTACGTTTTCCAAATCAGCTTAAGGTAATTTCCAACCTTCAATTATAAAACCAAAATTTCCAACCCAAAAATATTGAATTTCCAACCTTCGAAATCGAAAAAATTTTCCTGAATTCACTTCACATCCAGACTCTTCTTAGACGATGTTATCGTCCGTTACACTGTTACAGTGATAGCAAAGGCGGGAAAAGATAGCGGTATTGCGGTGTACAGAAAAAAAATCGGCGGGAAAGTTTCAAAGAAAAGACTGTCAAACTCTAATGGCTGTAAACTCTTTTCGGCAAAAAGCCCGTTTGCGAAGTTTCTTCGGCTTTTGGCTTATTTCTTAGATAGTGATTCGTCTTAGACTATAACATACCGCAGTCCAAAAAAGGTCATCTGACCTTAGCCTCAAACTTCAGAGGTATCACCTTGATGCCAATTGCCGCAAAAATTTATAACTAACTTTTATTTAACCGCATTGTTCCTATTCGTGACCGCTTCCTTAGGAGAAACCAAAACGGTTTCCGGAAGGGCAGGAGCATACTCTCTCAAACTGTATCAATCAGACGAATTCTGGAAGAAATGAGGAAACGCAATAAAGATGCTTTTATATGTTTTGTTGATTTCAAAAAGGCCTTCGACTCGACCAGTCAAGAAAAAATGTTTCAAATGCTAGGTCTCTATGGTATCCCTGAGAAAATTATAAATGCTATTCAAGCATTGTAAACTTCTTCCAAAGCAAAGGTTGTCTCACCTGATGGGGATACAGATATTTTTAATATTCAAGCAGGAGTTCTTCAAGGAGACACTCTATAGTTGTTTTGGATTATGTTTTAAGAATTTCTGTTGATACTTTTAACAAAAAGGGCATTCAAATTAAAACGCCCCAGGGCACACGTGACCCTGGCTTGTTTGTGACTGATCTAAATTTTGCTGATGACTTCGCACTTGTTGCAAAAAGTATTCAAAATCTCGAAATTCTACTCCATTCTTTAGAAACTGCAGCAAGTCAGGTCGGTCTTTACTGTAACGAGAAAAAAACAGGATATCTTTGCTCCTCTGAAAACTGTCTCCCTTTATTTTCTTTGAAAGGTGTTGAGACATTAAAAAATTCATCGATTTCAACTACCTAGGCTCTCTTATCAACAGTTCTGATAGCGACTTTAAAACCAGGAAAGCACTTGCGTGGAAAGGTTGTAATAAGCTCAACAAAATCTGACAATCTCATCTTGACAATAACCTCAAGATGAAAATTTTTAAGTGTCTTGTGGAGCCCATTCTCCTTTATGGCTCTGAAACCTGGACCATGACAAAATCTATGGAGAAAAGTCTTGATGGGTGTTAAACCAATCTCCTAAAAAGGGTTCAAAATCTTGATTGGAGAGATCACCCCAAATTTACCAAGGTCTCCCTAGAATCTCTTCTGTTCTTTTTTCCAGGAGGCTAACTTTCTCCAGCCATTGTTTCAGAGCAAAATCTGAAATCATTTCTGATATCTTATTGTGGTGCCCTACTGGTCCTACGGCTAGACACTCAAGGAAGCGAACTTTCCTCGACAATTTGAGGCAGGAAACAGGGCTCGAGTTAGAAGAACTGAAAACAGTTATGTCAGATCGTGAGCTGTCGAGAGAGAGATACTCGGTATTTCCGACCTAACGGTCGAAGGATAATGATGATAGTCTAGACTCTTCTTTGAGTGTCGCCTTTCCAAACTCTTTAAACTTCTTCAACAGGCCTCTCCTGTGATGTTTAACAATTGCTAGTGATATCTCATGGCAAATAGATCTTTCAATTGGTATACATCTCTTGTTGATTTGTTCTTCCCCAGCTGGCACAGAACGTTGTTTCAACGTTCACCTCACGTTATATGGACGTTGTGAACGTTAGATAAACGTCGAAAAAACGTTGTGTGCCAGCTTGGTCTTCTTGAAAAATTCACCTTTATCATTTCCAGCTCTCTTCTTTGTGTTTATATTTACTTTAGCTATCTAGCCAGGGTACAGTATGCAGTGCTGACGAGTCCTTAAGGACAAAATGCATACCTTATCGACCCTTTTTACGCCAGCCCTAATTTAACGCCAGCCATTATTCCACCACAGCCTAATTTTGGGCTTACGCCAATTAGGGCCGTAAATAACGCCAAAACTTGTAAAAATCACTGTTCAGGCTTCAAAATAGTAAGTATTAATTAAAATTTACATTAAAATGTCATGTTTCACTGTTGAAAATTCCATTGAAAATCATTGATTTTCGTAAATTTTGGATATAGAGTAAAAAGATAAATTTTAAAAGGATAGTTTTCATCCTCTAATCATGCCTAAAATCCTTTAAATTGAGAACAAATGGTCAAAAATTTACGCCGCTTTTAAGTAAAAATTGCAAAATTTGGCCCTTTTTT
>NW_027103808.1:934959-944185 GCF_902728285.1 Clytia hemisphaerica
TTGGCCAGCTGGTAGGTTTTTTGCTTCTTGTTTTCTGTTTTTGCCTTTTTTCTTTTGGTCTTTGTGTGCCTTTCATCCAAGTCCTAGGACGTTTATTTTAAACTCAGATTTATTTAAGTTTAGCTTTTCTAAGTTCATTATTCAAAGCATAGCATCTACTTTCATATTTTCAATCAATCTTTCGCATGTCAATAGGTCTAGCCTAGATTCTCAAATTTATTTCAAAATCTTAGTTTTGTCACTTTTCTTTTTTTTCAGTTTGAACTCTTGTCAATAAATCATCAATATCAATCAAACTCTTGAGTTCCAAACACAGCCCTTCTCTGCGCTAAGGCTACACTCTCTCACCTTTACTTGGAAGTGAAGCGAAGTGAACTTCTTTCTTTCAGAGTCAATTTCCAAAATTTACCTGCCACGCCTAGGATTTGAACCTAGATCTCCTATATCATATATAGGTGCTTTACATTAAGCTAACGTGGCAACTCATCCGTGATTTTTCTAAATAAAGGAAAAATACAAATTTAGATCAAGGAACATGAACACATCTGCAGTTTTTCCAAAGTTTACGTTGATAATAAAAAATTACAGGCTACTGGTCCCCCTTAAAATCATGTGCGTACTATCCACTCAGAGGTTTCACGACTGCCAAGGTACGCTCATTGTTGCCGGCTTCCAAATTTCAATTCGAGTTTAGACTACAATACAATAGTTGACCTGCCAGGACATCATTGGAAAATCTAATTTTTACTAAAAAATTAAACTTAAACCCGTGAAATACAATTTTATGCCAATTTCATCAAAAAAATTTAAAAAACCCCTAGTAAAATGAAAGAAATTTGTCTAAAAAAGGGCAAAACAGCAAAGTTAATTCCCGCGAAATGCGATTTTTTCCATTTTTTCGACTGCGAAAATTAGTTCCCTTAAGGAAGACATGATTTCAAGTTTTTGATTTCATTTATTTCTATTTTTTCGTTTTTAAATTTCAAAACTTTCAATAATCTATATATTTACATGATTATTACAATTCCGAATTTTTACAAACTTCTTCCAATAAATAAATACTGTAATTTCAATTTAATTTTTAAATTTTTTTAAAAATACTTTGACACAATTTTAAACATCTTGAAAATATTTAAAAGCAATAAGCTAATGGCTTTAACACATTGATAAAAATACATACTAATTTTTTGCTATAAAAAAAAATTTCAAGTTTCTTTCCATGGGAAAATTGGCAAAGTTATTTCAAATACTGTATATCAGCAAAAAACAAGCTCATATTTTATAACTAATATCTTTTGGTAAAGAAACTTGTTGAATAACAAGAAAAGTATTTTAACTTTATTCATAAATATGATATAGGAATGTTTAATTAGTCTAAAAACATGTAAACAAAATAGACTTGAAACTTATTACAAAGATCATGCTATTGTTAGGGAATTTGCAAAAAACGATGCTCTACATTTATTGGATGAGAAGCAACAGGCAAAAACAGAAAAAAACTGTGATTGGAAACACCGACAGAATGATTCATTTAATATTATACAGTAAACAACTGAAGAAAGAAAATTCAAAATCTTGAAGGTGAACCGATTAAGAACTTCAATTAAAAGTAAAAAAGAAGGAAAAAGGACAAAGCTATCACTAGGCATGTAGTCTTTTATTAATTCTACTTATTCAAAGGACAAAAGTATAAAATTTCATTTTCTATCTATTACTGGACAAAGCATTTAAAAGCAAAGACATTTTATAATTTGACAAGGACAGAAGGACAGAATTCATTTCTTAATTTGACAAGGACATTTGCAGAACAAACCAACCCGAAAACTCAAGAATTTATTATTTTAAGCTTATTAAAACAGCAACAAGACAGAACAAACCAACCCGAAAAATATTAAACGAAAAAGTTAAAATCTATAAGCGGGATAAAAAGGTAAAGTTACTGGCGAGAAAACAGGAAGATGAGCAGGAAAAGGTACCGGATTGTTTTTTTTAACATTGGTTGTTGGTAATTGAAAATGCCAGTTTGAAAAAATGGATGTGGTTGCTGTTGGAAGGATGGTAAGCTTTGACAGATCGTTGAAGGATGGTTGGAGGCTGAAGGTTGATTGGTTGGAAAACTATTTTACGTCGGGCCGGGTAATGGCGGTGTAACGATGCTTTGTTCTGCTTTGCTGCTGTAAGGTTTTTGTAACGTTTTTGGTTTTGCTTGAAATTTTTCTTTTTCCAGCTTTTACAATTTTTGTTTGTTTTAGTGTTCTTTGTTTCTGTGTCCTTCTTTTTGTCCTTGTCTGTTGTTTTGTTCTTTGTTTTGTCAGTGTCTTTGTTATCCTCAATGTCCATACTCACTTCTTTTTCCTTTAGGTTTGACAGGCTCAATTTGTCTAGTAAATCCTGGTTTGTTTGTTTTAAAACTGCAATTTCTTGTTCATAAAGTTTTTTTGCATCTGAGAAAAAGAAAATGAACCTTCTTTCTGGGGAAAATATATTTATTGTCCAATAAATTACACTGGAGGAAGACTGGGATAACTCTTTGTGGCATTTAAAAAAAGCCCTGTTAAATGAAGCTCCATTAGACACAGTGACAATTACTCTTAACTTGCAAGTCAGCTCTAGTACGGAGACAGCTCTCCAAAAAAGTAACATCAATTGAGAGCCCGTGGCACCAACAGTGAGGAAGTAAGCGAAGCTGAACTTAAGATCTGTTGATATACCACGCACATAAAAGACAAGACAATGAGTTGCAACAGTATCTGATTCTTTAAAAGTAGAGTAGTTAATATCAGGGTCCCAAGATCAACAAAACCGCTAAGTTCCCCAGGCTTATCAAAAACAAGGTCTTTTTGGACTTTCACTTCATCAAAAGACATGTGATGTTTTTGGTGGCCTTCAAAACTTTTGTCAAATCTACCAGTTCTTGAACAAACTTCACGATTGAACCAACGGTGGTCGAATGGCTTTTTGGCAGGAGAGTTTTCTCTTGGCAAGACTAAAACTTGGAATCTCGACTCATCATAAGCCTTGGCTGACTTTGAAGCTAAGACAGACAAGCGTATCTCATGGGTGGTAAACATAGTTTCCTGAGAAGACAGTTTTTTTCTGCTCGCGCCAAAAAAGCTTCATGAAAGGCGAAGAATCTTCACTTTGGTTTTTCAATGGCATTGATATCAGCCATACCAGACGAAACAGCAATACCTTTAGACTCCATTTCATTTTTGAGGTGTCAATATCAATCGTTAGTTTTGTAGGGCTCTTTCTTGTTTCAGGCTAAGGACTTTTGCGGGTTCGTCTTGATAGTGGTGCAAACTTGAATGGAGGAGGTTACTTTTGTCTTTTACATTTTCTTCTTTCTGAGGAATTACAAATTCTACATATTTCTCTACTGCAGGCAACTAGAACTTCGCAACATCACCTATAAGATACTGACGGAACTTGATTTTTTTCATATTAAGAGGGAGAGCATGTGAATTGGGCAGTGCAGAAAAAACCTTTACAAATTTCTAATTTCAAACTATCGACAGAATCATTAATAAATCTTTCTATGGACGGTTAGCTGTTTGTAAAATGTGGTGTAGAAATACCAACCATATACCCCATGTGAAATCAAGAGATAGTTTATAATGATGTAAGTTTGGTATGGAAACTTGGATCCTCAGCTCATAAGGAAAGCATTGCTCACCAGGAAAGACAACTTAAGTTGAATTTCCAGTCGAAATGACTCTGAAATCCTCATAAGTCAATACAAAAACATCAACATCAGTTTCTTCTTCAACCATGGACAACCGGAGGGGGTCTGCAAGGTGGTGGAGCACACGAACAAGTACCCTTCGAGGAGTAGTTACACTTTTTTCATGAGATTTCTCAGGAAGATTGATCGTAGGCAAGGCATTTAACTTTGGTTTTCTCACTCCACTTAATGTAAACTCAAAGTCAGAATCTTTGTAATGCTTCCCACATATCCAAACTTTAGATCTCTCAATTCTCTTTCTTAAATCACTGTCAATAACACGATATTTTTTTATCACATCCACCAAATCTTTCTTCCACTCAGCATCAATTGGCCTAGAAGGCAGCTTGAACAAACCTACTCCTTTATATTGGGGAGAACCACGATAGACAGGACAGCCAGGGAAGACACATCCATCTCCATTCACCTTCACCATGTTTTTCTATTTGAAAGAAAATTGTTTGTTTTGATATTTGGAAAAAATTTTTGTTTTTGTTGTTGTTTGGGTGACTAATTATTTTCGTCCGAAAGTATGTTAATAAATTATAATAATTGAAATAATTACAAGTTTCAGTCCTAAAGTAGCACCTTCGCCTCCTCCTTCTCCGCCGACTTTTACCCATGCGTTTTGATCACGTGACCAAAATAGAAAAAATCTCAACCTCGGGTCTCGCGCAAACCCGATTTCCTGACCATGTATTTCTTCAATTGACATTCGATTGGTCTGGCTGAGGTAAAACTTATTTTTTCTAAAACTTTGAACTTGGATATCCAGGCTACAATTTACCCTGACATTTGCCAAGATTAGTTCTTGCCAAGATTGAAGAAAGAAGCAAAAATTGAAATACCGTTACATTGTTTCCCAAATCAAGTTTTTTCGGGCTTTGATGCATTCTTTGTTGGAGCCTATAATCCAAGTAAGTACATTACAAAATTAAAGTGTCAATTTAACTTGTACTTTCGGAGTATGGGAAATAGTAAGTAATACGAAACAAGTATGTATTAATTGTTTGGCGGAATTATTGGCTAACTACTCATAATATATGTTTTGGGTAAAATCGTCCCTTTACAAACAGTATATAAAAAAGAGTTGCCTGTAACCATTTCCTTTGTAACTGTAGGGCGGGAGGGCGGTAAAAAAATTTTACACCAGTCTGAACTCAGCAGCAAAGGTTACGGTTTCCCGATAGGACAGGGTGGCTAATTTGCAGAATGAATGTGAACCAGACATCCAAGGTTAAAGGGCGGAGGGCGTGTAGTGCCGAAATAAATTTAAACTCTGATTTAAAACTATACTTTAAATCCCCATTTAACTTGTACTTTCGGAGTATGGGAATTAGTAAGTAATACGAAACAAGTATGTATTAATTGTTTGGCGGAATTATTGGCTAACTACTCATAATATATGTTTTGTGTAAAATCGTCCAAACCGCAGGTATCCCCAAAACACTAGTTACAGGCTGCAGGCTTAACCACACCTAAACAGTAAATAATATATTGACAAATCTATGTGAAACAGAAAATAACGGAATTAGTAAAATAAATAATGAACAAAATAATAGTCTCGTTTAAATTAATACGATTAAATGTTAGATAAATGTGACCCAGTAGCCAAAAGGAAATTAGAAAAGACCAAATTTTATTATATTTATCTATTTATTTATTTTTTCTTTTGCACTCTTCTCTAGAATAACCTACAGCACACAACCGGACGACCTGAGACACTTTTGGGGTTGAAACCCGACCGCCGTCAAGGTTTCTGAGAGAACCGAACCGCCGTTCGAAATTCCCTCCAAAGAAGTGACTCCCCTTTACTCAGAGTTAGGAACCCGACCTGAGACACTTTAAGGGTTGAAACCCGACCGCCGTCAAGGTTTCTGAGAGAACCGAACCGCCATTCGAAATTCCCTCCAAAGAAGTGACTCCCCTTTACTCAGAGTTAGGAACCCGACCTAAGACACTTTAAGGGTTGAAACCCGACCGCCGTCAAGGTTTCTGAGAGATAGAACCGAACCGCCGTTCGAAATTCCCTCCAAAGAAGTGACTCCCCTTTACTCAGAGTTAGGAACCCGACCTGAGACACTTTAAGGGTTGAAACCCGACCGCCGTCAAGGTTTCTGAGAGAACCGAACCGCCGTTCGAAATTCCCTCCAAAGAAGTGACTCCCTTTAACTTGGACCCGATCTGGGACATAAATACATACATACAAACACACACACATAAACACACACAAAGCATAGTAACAAAATTAAAGAGACAAAAACAAAAAATATTTCATAGACATGGACAGCTGAGCATTCTTAATAGACTTCACCGCGTCTCTAATATAGATTTTGTAGCATTCGGAGTGCCATCGGCCAAGTTTTTGGACTAACCAGGAAGGAATTCCACAATTCGCAGCAGTTGTCGCTGCTCCTGCCCTCAAAGAGTGAGAGGAGTATTTCGTAGGATTTAGTTTTGCTGCAGAGAGAAGCTGTTTCAGTATGGAGTTGAAGGACGAATAAGTTAACGGACTATTTCTTTTCCAGAAAAGTGGTTCTGACGCTTTCTTATGCCTAATAGCTAAATAATCTTTCATGGCCATTAGTGGACAGATTTCCGTTCCATTACCGTATACTCTTACAACCGAGGAACTGAACTGGTTAGACTTGGTTTTTCGGAGAGTAATTTTTAAGTGATCGCGGTTGACCTTCATGTCTTTTCGGCGCAGACACGATTTATGATTTAGGGCGGTCCGTGTGTATTCGCTACAACGTAAGAACCCAAAAAATGCGAGAAGTAATGCTGCTTTGAACATAGTTTTTGTGTTAAAATCGATTAGCTTTGTAGTATCAAGTTTGCGCGTCAATTTTTCAACGTGGCATCGCTTTAACGCTTTCTTGACATTTCGCTTAGATTGACAAGCTCGCCGCACCCCTGCCAACAACTGCTTTAACCTATGTCTCCTTCGATGGCTCTTCGAAGTTGTTGGGTCGGGACCGCCGTTGTCCATTGTCCAGTTTCGCACACTGTAAACATATGTACGGATACATCTATAAGAAAGTTTTTTTATATAAGCAAGGTAAGCAATGAACAGTAACAACCTATCAATGTCAGGGCGAGGGGCATTTTCTGGGTCTTCCTTGATGTATTTCTGGAATTCGAGGTACGTTTTGACGCCTTGGTTGTAAGTCTTCTTCGTACCCGACGAGAGTGCTTCTTTTTCGAAAGACTTCACAACCCGATTAAGTTCTTTACGGCGACCGTCACCTTGATTGGTTCGCTGTCCATATCTGGGAACATCTTTCTGAATCGAACTAACTGTAAACGAGAGATTAGATCAGCTTTAACGTTCTTCTTACCTGGTATGTGGGTTGCCCTGATATTAAAGTTGTTTGTCATACACTGTAGTGTCAAGCACCTTAACATTTTAGCTATAATCTTGTCACTGGAGTAACCTTTGTTGATCAGGGCAACCGTTCCCTCGTTATCACAAAAAACCTGAATGCGTTTACTTCCCCATGCCTGTCCCCAAAAGATTGCTGACAAAACTATCGGGTACAACTCCCTTGCAGCCATGGATGGCATGACATCGTCCTCGTCCCAACGGTCACAGAACCACTGTCTACCGAAACAGCCACCATAACCTATCGTACTGGAAGCATCAGTAAAAAACTTTAGATCACTTGCCAAAGTCAGCTCTCTTTCTAAAAAGAAACTTTTACCATTCCAACTTTTAAGAAAGTCTAGCCACATCTTAAGATCCTCTTTGGTGCTCTGATTGATATAAACCTTATAATGAAGCTTTCTGACCGTGCAACTTAGGGTAATCAATCTATGAAGGAAAATCCGCCCTGGAGCAACAACCTTACACGCAAAGCTCAATGAGCCTATCAAGCTCAAAAGCTCTCGTTTAGAGCACTTCTTTCTGGCCAAAAAACTTTCTATCCCCCCAATTAACCTGTGAACCTTTTCATCAGACAGTGAAGCTTCCAGCTTTACAGTATCAAGTGTAATGCCCAAAAACTCAAGCTTCTGAGAAGGACCCTCCACTTTATGTTGTGCTATAGGAATACCTAACCTCTGGAAAAGCTCCAAAATTATATTCAATGACTCGCCTTTCTTGCCTGGTAGTTCAGCCACTAGAAAGTCGTCAAGCAGGTGACATATATAATCTACTCCATATTTCCTAGCAGCAAGCCATTCAAGTGCTTCTGACAGCCTGTCAAACAAAGCAGGACTAGATCTACCCCCCATACTTAGCCTGGTATCATAGTAGTATTTCTCCTTCCAAAGAATTCCAAGAAGCCTAAAGTTCTCTGGACATATGGGAATTATCCTGAAAGCCCCTTCAATGTCGACTTTACTTAAAAAACATCCTCGCCCCAACTGTAAAATATACTCGATTGCTCTGTCAACTGTGACGTACTTTAATGAAAACTCTTCCTTGTTTATAAAATCATTAACTGATGACCCCTCTGGGTATGAAAGATCCATAATCGTGCGAAATTTTCCAGGTACCTTTTTGGTACAATCCCAATCGGTTGACATTGAAAATTCTCAAAAGGGGGAGAGTCAAAAGGTCCCATTATTCTACCCTTCCTTATTTCGTCCTGCAGGTAAGCATCCACCACTTCTGGGTTATCTCGAGCAGATTGTAGATTTCTCGAGACCTTAGATCTATCTGGACATAAATACCCTATATCAAAAACCAAATAAAATCCTTCAGACAAAAATTCCACAAATTCTCTATCAGGATGGTTTGCTAGCTCTTTTTCTAGCAAAGAAATATTTACAGGGGAGCTCACCTTCTGCATATGTCACTTCAACTCTTCTGGAGCCTCTGAGCACTTTTTGATGGAGTGATCGTGTCTATTACAATACTTACACATATGAAGAAAGGGACACTGGTTCTTCTTACGGCATAAGCTATAATTGAACTGAGTGCAAATCTCCTTACCTTTATAAAATGCCCTCGCCCTGTTGTTAAGGAGTGGAAAAGTGGACGAAGAAGTAGACTTACCAGCCCCGTAAGGGGAGCTGTAGCTTTCTTGGGAGGGCGATTCTTGTCTCAGGCTGAACGGACACTGCGCTGGATTGTGATACCACGACTGACATTGGTCGCAGTAGTTGGCAGAAGAGCTTTTCGCAATCGCCGCATGCAAAGCTTCCGCGTCTAAGGCAGACCAGTTCAATTCCTCCCCCTTTCACTGTACTCAGCTGCCCTATCCCAAAAATATAAATGATAAAACCAATCACAGGAAAAAACCATCGAATCACATGCGTGTGAAAACCCATATTCCCACGCCGGAATTTTTGAGAAAAAAAGTTTGGCATGTGACTTTTCTGGAATGACGGGAAGTTACTTTTTTTGTCTTGGGATTTCCAATATCACAGACTGGAGTATGTCTATTAGAAATTTTATTTTATAAGTTAGACATGTGATATCTAAAAACACATGTGTAACTTTACTAAAAAATTTTAATCAAAAAAATAGGCGTGTGAAACTCGTCTTCCGTGATT
>NW_027103808.1:945885-949881 GCF_902728285.1 Clytia hemisphaerica
ACCTTTTTCTATTTGTTCCTTTACATCAATCGCCAATAGGTCTAATAAAATAAAGCAAACATTATTTATATAACCATATAGCATGGTTTCAGCCCCTTGAATTTTGAGCGAAATGACAAGAAATGAGGCATGAGGCTGAGTGTAGTTGCATTCCTTTCCTTTTAGGCCATGCTTGCATGTATGGCGCGCGGAAGCGCCATTAAATACGATCTTTTTAAAACAACACCATCTCGTTTAAAACGATACTATCTCGTTTAAAACGATAGCATCTCGTTTAAAACAATAGCATCTCGTTCAAAACAATACTATCTTATTTAAAACGATACTATCTTTTTAAAACAATACTATCTTCGTTTAAAAACATACTATCTTTTTAAAACATACTATCTTCGTTTAAAAACATACTATCTCATTTAAAAAGAAACTATCATATTTGAACCGATACTTACATCCAAAATCGAAGTCGAAACTTTTCTTCTTTTTTCAATAGGGCCGAGTTACGGTTGTCGAGTTATAGATCAACTAATTTGACTGATTATATAAAATTCCGAGTTATAATAATATAAATCTTTCTTGTCTCGCTTATCGAATTTCCAAATGTGCGCATGCGCATTACGATAACATGTGGCCGATCACCACGCTCTCTCAGCGTGCTTTCCGCACCCGGGGTGGGGGTATTTAGGCAAATGGAGGGTACGGTAAGGGTCGGAAAAATCAGAAAATTAAATTTCAGTCCCACTAAGGGTCGGAAAAATAGGAAAATTTCAACTTTCTACCCGCCCCTGGAAGATCGAAATTTGGTCAAATTTGTCCTGCTAAGGGTCGTTGAATCCAATCCTTTTTTAAACCAGAAACTTGTTCCTCGTTAATGATTTTGGTTGGCCTTCCCCTCCTCCTTAACGCCATGTTTATTTGAAACGCTGCTATATTGCGTTCAATGTGTGTGTCACTCTACCCCAAGTTACCCACTCTCCACCGTAGCCCCTATGATTTGGGTAAAAGAGAAAGAGACAAAACCTTACTCGACATTTAAAAAATATATATTTTCACTCGTTAAACTGTTAACTCGGCTTTTCAAACCGTAAGTTTCTTTTTTTTAAATGAAATTTAAAATTTATTTTCGAGTTAGATAACTCTAAAACAAAATTTTAAAAAAATATTTCGAGTTACAAAACAACAGTAAAAAACTTTTTCGAGTTAAGAAGTTCCCTTATGACGTCTAATTTGAGACTTATGAGTCACATTCGTCGTAACACGGGTTTTTGTAACTCGGGTTTTTGTAACTCGAGTTTTTGTAACTCGGGTTTTCCGGGCCTCGTATGTTTTTAAACGAAGATGGTATGTTTTTAAAAAACAAAGTATTCTTTTAAAAGATAATATGTTTTTAAACGAAGATAGTATTGTTTTAAAAAGATAGTATGTTTTTAAACGAAGATAGTATTGTTTTAAAAAGATAGTATGTTTTTAAACGTAGATAGTATTGTTTAAAAAAAGATAGTATGTTTTTAAACGAAGATAGTATGTTTAAAAAGATAGTATTGTTTTAAACAAGATTGTTTTAAACAAGATAGTATTTATTGGCGCTTCCGCGCGCCATATGCATGTTCCACTTTTGTAAAATTTGCAGATTTGGGACTTCTTTTCATTATCTTTGATTTCGCCTCTTCTTGTTTTGTTGGTTTTGTCATCTTCACTTTGTTTACCAGCAGAGAAATTATAATCAGATGACTGGTCAATGTCGACAACATCAACATCAGTTGTTGAATCGGTTGTGACTGTATTGGGTTGTATCCTGAGCTTCAGTATTTATTGGATGATGGTTGTTCTGAGTTTGTACTTTTTGTACGTTTTTTACGCTTACTATTCCCTTCTTCATCACTTGGAATAGTATAGTTTATAGAGATGAAGAAAAAAGAAACTCAGAATTTTTTTTTTTGTATTTTGGTAGGGGGGGCTGTCTATTTCGAATTTTGGTGGGGGCTAAATCTCAGGAGGGGGGGGCAAACCTTCAGGGGGGGCTTCAACCCCTCTGCACTCTATGGTTGACGGTACATGTACATTGCCAAGTAATCCCTGAGAGAAGTTTTTATAGAAATCTGCTACATACGAAAACGAAAGTGGTCTCTTCTACTGATTGCTTCCAAGCGCTCCTTTGCAGCTGTTTATCAAATTTCCACCAAGGAATTTGCCGCATTTCAAATGGCCCTTCTTTTTGGCACCCGTGGCATTTCAGTGCTTTGCACGATGAGCGGCTGTAAAATCCCACCCTTCATATGAGCATGAGTCTGCTAATGTCACCCATTTTCGGTTTTGTCAACTTTTCAACTTTAAGGCTCCAGTGAAAAATCTAGGTGCATGTAATAATGATACAAGCTGATGTTTTTTATCAGTCTTGATACTGGCAAGCTTAAATAGTCATTTTTTTCACTTTACAAAGTACGCAATTTTTTCAGGACGCTTTTTACATCAAAATGTGAACGGAAAATAAGGTTTTTAGCAAATTGTCTAAATTCATTAGTTAATAATCTAGGCCAATCATCTCTGATCATACTTGATTTTTGTTTTTATTACAGCCAACGGATATTAAAAAAACAAAATCTACAAAAGATTTTTCAAAATGACGTTTTTCCCAGTAAAATGCAAAACGTTGCGGACATAACTTTTTCCGTTCACAAGTTTGCCGCACACAATTGATTTCTAGAGAAGTGAAAGTGTTAATATCTATAGTTATTTGATTTTAACCCTTTCCATCCATTAGAGAACCAAACAAGTAACACTAAAAATACCAGTTGTCCTTCATTGAAAAAATTCATTTTGAAGTGAACAGGGATGATTTCCGTTCACAATTTGAGTTATGTCCGCACATTATTTTACCTTTAAATTTTCAAAGGCGTTATCCTTACTCAGCTGAATCATTTTTCTATATCACGGGTCATATTTGGGAACCTTTTATACAAATTTGAAGTCTCAAAGGCTATTGTTGGGAGACGGTGAAACAAAACAGTTTTCTCCAAAAATTTAGTTTTATGTCCGCAACAAAAAGTTATGTCCGCAACAATTCATGAAGTTTTTTCACCCCCCAAACATCATTTTTAGGTTTCTTTGACAATTATTGCATTTGAGGTCATTTTAAGTTGGTTACAACCAGAAAAGTCTGATAATTATCCATTGGCAAGATTTCGTTTTTTCACCTCATATCATATGTATTTCATGTTGCGGACATAACTATTTCATCTAAAATGTTGTATAAGTGTTTTTGATGAATGTTTTTCAAGGAGTGATTAGGCTTTAATAGTCTATTAAAAATAGAAAACAAATACTCTGTTTGCCAAGGTGAGGTCCAAAAATGAAAATTTTAACAGAAATAACCTTTTTATTTCTTTGAAAATGATGGTTCTGAGCCTGCGAGCTTGAATAAAGGATAAATCATGCATTAATTTGCATGTTAAATTCATTTTGTAGTGTTCACACAACATAACCTACTACACATTCACTTACAGACTGGTTAGAATTGCTCCAATAGTTCAAAACAGAGTCATATTCCTTAGCAAATTGTATGTTGCGGGACATAACTATTAGTAGTATTATCAGATTTTTAACCCTCTTAAGCAGTTTATGCTCACACTTTGGACAATACTAAAGAGTTACATTGTAAAAACCATGCATTTCCTTGCTTTTTTTCAATTTTTTGTGTCCTCTAGGGTCGTTCTTCTATTAGAAATCTGAGAAGCTCTAATTCATTAATAAGTCTTCTTTGTTCTTTTCGAAGAAAAAATGTAATAACTGAAATCAAACCCAACCAAATCTTTTGGTTTTATTGATTTTATTTCTCTATATTCCTTAAATTTTGGCAATAAAAAGACACTCCAAATTTTTAAATAAATGAGTATAATGTCCTATGGTTCCCTGGAAGAAAAAAAGTTATGTCCGCAACCCCAGCATTATCATACATTTAATCCTTTCTATTGAAAAAAGTGAGTGCCTCTCAAGGAAAAA
>NW_027103809.1:0-28258 GCF_902728285.1 Clytia hemisphaerica
AAATGAATATGTATACTATTCATCGTGGGATGGGGATCTTCGTACTTTAAAAAACACCGGAATACCGGTTATTTTTTAACTTTTTCAATAAAATACTGTACTTGTGCACTAGCCAAAATTTCTTAAAACCGGTCAAAAATATTTAGGTTAGCACGAAATACCAGAAAATTGGCAATTCGATACCGTAATCCGGGTCATTTTTTTCGTCAAAATACCGGAAACTGGGTTCTCGGAAGCCCTCCTCGACTGACGGTTTTTCATTTACTGGATCGAAAGGAATGTAGAAAAATTCAAGAAGACACGTCTCAGATAAGAACAAACTATGAATAAGAACATCAAGCTTCCAAAATATTTAGAACAAGTTCAGGCCTTTCGGACTTTAAAACAACCAATTTCTTAGGGTAACGGTAAAAAATACTCACAAAATTGTGAAAATGAGAACATGTTAAGAACATTTTAAGGCTTAAGGTTAAGAACATCCAAAGGCATAAAAAATTTTGGATGTTATTATAAAAAAAATGTGTTGGGTGAGAACAGACTTCATATTGAAAAGTGAAAGAGTAAGAGAGAAAAATAGTAAGTAAAGAAAGAAATTTTGTTAAAAAAGTGTCGCTTGACCGAGTCTGGACAAGATTTGCGGGTGTAAATCATGAGACTTCTAGATTGGTTAAATATATTACTAAAACGTTTCTTTTATTTTCAAAAAAAAACATGTTTTTTTTATAAGAAAGTTTTTGAAGGTTTCGGATGTTTCAGATTTAAGCCTAACATGTTCTTATTTTCGCCATTTTGTGGATATTTTTGTGCGTTTTTTTTAAGAAATCGGGTGTTTTAGAGTCCCCAAAGCTTTAAAATTTTCTTAACTTGTTCTTAACATTTTGGCCATCGAAGCCTTATGTTCTTATATAGTTTGTTCTTATAAAGAAAACTTGTACACGATAGACAAACTTTTTTCTCGATTCTCGACATTTCGTTTATAGCTCTGTCTTCTGTTCGTTCTACAAGCTTTTAGTTGTCAATCACTTTTAACTATTTTTTTCCTCTTCTTCATCATTATTTTCGCTATATTTTGCTTTTGTTCTTGCGATCGAATTTTATTTTTTTGGAAACTAAAAAAATTTGAGAAAACGACCGTTTTTTGTGATTGGTCACTTTTTGGAAGAAAAATGAAAGATTGAAATCAAAAATATGCACTGTACTGGAAAGTAGCAAAGCTTTTCACGGCGTACACTTCGTAACCGAATAAATGTCTTTTAAAAATTTAATAAATTGGATGAAAAGGCCTAAAATTAGATCTCTCGCGTAAGTAATAATTGGTATATTTTACGACCGCCCAATGTCAGTTGAGAGAGAAATATTTGACAGCTAAGCTATGTGCGGGTGACATTGTTTGACTCATTCGCGAAGTTTGAAGATTTATTGGGAGGACTTTAATTTCGCGAAATACTAGAGTAGCGAAACCAGGAAAACAACTCGAACAGCATTTCCAGAAATGATTTCCAGGTATGGAAGATGTTTTGGATTTCTCTTGAGGGTTTTGTTCTAAGCCTATCAAAAAAAGCAGGGCTTTTAAATATAGCATTACATTGCATGTAATACCGAAAAATGAGATTAATGTTTCAATTTTTAAACCATGTTATCTGTACGATTAGTAACCACCGATTAAAATTTGAATTAAAATGATATAAACATATAAAACATATATAGATATTTTAATTGGTTAGGAGCACAGCATGATAAATCGTATTGTAGACTTTAGGTGTTCTTAATTTGTTTAATTTTCAAGCCTTTTAAATATTTTACCTTGTTTTTATTTTCACTATTCTGTGAGCATATTTGGCCATTATCCTAACGAAATCGTGTTTTTAGTGTAAAATGTTCTTAACTTGTTCTTAAGATTTTGGTCATCGAAGCCTAATGTTCTTTTTAGTTTATTCTTATGAAAAAAAACTTGTACCCATCTTTCTCTATGATTGTTTTTGATACATACAGTAGGCTTTTTTTTAGGAGCATGAGCCTCAGTTTTATCCTAAACTCAAGCACGAAAGTATCCAGCTGGCACACAATGTTTTTTCAACGTTCATCTAACGTTAAATGGACGTTGTGAACGTTAGAAAAACGTTGAAACAACGTTGTGTGCCAGCTGGGTATTCTCAGATTTCAGAAATGAGGTAAAATATATTCATATAAACCTTTCATGACTTAATACTGTAAAGTGAATAAAGTTAGCACATTAAGAAAATTTCTTATAAAATATTCGACCCCAATCCTGGTATTCACCAAAAAAAATAAGAACAGTTGACTTTTAGCTAAAATTTAGTAGATCTTAACGTAAAAAGCGACAATCTTACTCTCGCAATAAATAGACGTCATTTTTCGACATTTCGACATTTCGATTTAATCAATCTAGTTTAATCAATTTCAAACATATGGAAATCACCGAAAGGTTAAATATAGGGAACTTGATAATATTTTAAGTTAGCGAACTTTTTAAGATAAATCATGGAATTGAGGCAGATTTAATTTCATCGTATCATATAATTTTAAGGCTCTGAATTTTATTTTATTGTAGTTTATTTGCATTTTGTATCACCAGGCCTGTGATTCATACATTTAAAAGTAACAATATTTTATATCAATGGGTTGATGAAATATCCAAAGATCTTCCAATTCACATGAAGATTTTTTGTACAACTTTCTTTCATCAAATGAGATATTGAAATTAATATGAAAGAGTAAAACTCGCCGGTTTTGTGGTCAGAATATAATCCCTCGACAAGTGTTCTAAGGGAGAATTTTTTTGAAGGGGAAAATTGAATTTCTTTGTTGTGTGTTCCACTTTGATTCTTTTCTCATACACGCTATTTATTAGAACAAATTATATAAGAACATAAGGCTTCGATAGCCAAAATATTAAGAACAGGTTAAGCACATTTTAAGGCCTTGCAGACTCTAAAACACTCAATTTTGTAGGAAAATGGGCGAAATAGTCACAAAATGGTGAAAATAAGAACATGTTAAGTAAATTTTAGGCTTAAGACTAAAGAAGTAAAGAACATCTGAAGGCTTCAAAATTTACGGATGTTCTTATAATAAAAAAAACGTGTAGATATTTTCTAATATGAATTTGATTTGAATTTGAATTCGTATTTTATCGTTTATCTGATCTGTAAGACGTGGTGTGGATGGTCGTGGATGGTTGAGTGAATGAAAATTGAATCATCATTGTCAATTTACTGTCGTTTTTTAGCATTTTCTGAGAGTGAATATATGATTACCAGTATCATAACTTTTGATTTCTGTCTTGTCCCCGGGGGGGATACTACAATCTCGGTCAAATTTGGGAATTTTGGTTAATTCCTCGTTTTCAGCAATTTAAAGATCGGGCGAAAAAGTCGCTTTTGGGCAAATTGATAAATTTATTCGAATATTTCAATTCGGTAGGGATTTATAGACTTCCTTGGACTTTTAGTTCTTCAGAACCTAAGGTCCTAAGTGTTAAGTCTCGCGTTAAAACTCTACCCGCCCAACCTAATTTAGAGCGATTCTAAATCGTTTGTGGTGGTAAGATTTCGTGGGAATTTCCCTTTTTTCTCAAATATTATGACTTTGATTGTAGGTTTATTAGATGACGGGTATGTCTGAGGCAAAGTTTTAAAATCGACCTTTAGAGAAACTAAATTTCGAAAAATTTGTCACGTTTTCGCCGCCCTTGTAGACTATTTATTTACCCAAAATACCAACCAATCATTTCAAATTTTAGTCCAAATTTCAAAAATTTATGACCCTTCGAGGAGGGAACCCTTACAGAGACTCAATTTTCTTTTTAATGGTTTTTGGCGTAGTGGTGTGGTGGTCATCGCGTGGGAGGTCCGAGTTCAATTCCCACTGTGGTACTACGGTTCACTTGACAAGTGAATACACCTTCGCACGGGTCAACCCATACCATGTGAGGGGAATTGAGTACCATTACTCTGATACAAGAGTGAAAGTGATATGCCAGACATTGTGGTGTTAGATGTCACTCATTCCGTTCTGCGCCTGCGATGAGCTTTATGCTCTCCCGAGCAGTTCGAGTGTCTATGCATCATGGTATCTGTGTCTTGCATGCACAGAACCAAGGGTCTCTGGACAGTGCTAAGCATTCCAACTTTAAAAAGGAGGAATTCCTACTCCGTAAAGAGTAGGACCCATTCCCCGGTGGGGAGGGCTCATATCTATCATCACACAAGATACCTCAGTTTTACCCTAGAAATAAAAACACGATAAACAATCTAAGGCTCAAAGGCCAAAAAAATAAGAACATCATCATCAAAAACATTTAATGGTTCCTTTTTTTTCGTTTTTAAAGAGGATGATAAAATCAGAGTCTTTCAATCTCGTACCCAGAGCCACTTGCACCACTTATTAATTTTACTGATGGACGTGATACAATCTTTCGTGAGATGGACGTGATACAATCTTTCGTGAGTGCCATCAGAGTGGGGGCTGCGGTTCCGCTTTGGAAGTGGTTGAACCATGATATACTGACTAAAAGCTAAAGTCTGTTCACGATAAGTGTGCACTCTTTTTTCTTTTATCTATAACTTTTGAAGGAATTCTTCAATCTTTATAAATTTGGTATCGTTGGATAGATATTTGTGAGTGGAACAATTTGAAATAAAAAAATTTTTTAAATAAATTCTAAAAACGAAGATGAAAATGAAGAAGAAAAAAATGAAGATCTTGTAGAGAAGTGCTATAACTTTCATTTTCATTGGAGAGATTCTTTGATCTTAGGAGGTCATCACTGTGAAAAAATTTCACTAAAATATTTATTCAAGATAAAGTTATGATACAAAGTTTATAAGTGATTGACCCCAAAAAACAGCAGAAAACAGGACAAAACAGCGTTTTTAGACATCAATCAGCTTATAACTTTGTTTGATATCTTTTGACTGAATGATTATTTTTGAGAATTTTTTCACAGTGATGACGTTCGATGATCAAGATTCACTTCAGTGAAAATGATAGTTATAGCACCTTTCTACAAGATCTTCATTTTTTTCTTCTTCATTTTCATCTTCATTTTTAGAATTTTTTTATCGATTTTTTATTCCAAATTGTTCCACTCACTAATATCTTTCCAATGATACCAAATTTATAAAGATTGAAGAATTCCTTCAAAAGTTATAGGTAAACGAAAAAAGAGTGCACACTTATCGTGAATAGACTTTAAAATTGAATTGACTAAATAAAATGTTTTTGAAATTAGTCCTTCTAGATCGCCTAAAACAGGTCTGTTTTAAAGTTTTAAAGTTTTTATTTAACGGTAACAGGCTTGATTACCTGCAGAATAATAAAGAAGTGAACAAAGGGTCTGGGGTTTTTTTGGAAGAGACGAGGAGGAGAACCATACTAAGTGAAATAGTTATCCTGTGCAAAAAAAAACGTCAAGGTTGAATATTTTATTGAAAGATATTATTTTCTTCTTATATGTTTAATAATTCAAAATTTCCTGCTTATTTTTATAATGCTGAATTATTTTGACCTCTGACCATTTTCTTGAAGAAACAATTAAATTGGCGGACTACGGGATACTTTCATATCCCCTGGGGAGACTTTGCTCTTCGTATTGTCGAAAAAAATTAATGCCTTTTTGTCAGATGGTTAACAGTATTGTAGTTTTGAAATAATTATACTATCTTAACTTTAAACTTTTAAATCCCGAAACCTTTAAATCTTTAAAAACTTAGTGACTCCTCTTTTGGAATACACAGGTTGAAAAATTAAAGTATGAAGACAAATCACGCTTTTACTTGAAATTTTCACATGACATTTATTTCCGATTGGTCCAAATTTATTGATTTTATTTATTGACTAAAGTTATCAGCTGTAAAATGTAAAGCAAGTAACATGGGAATAAAATCACGTGAACCTTTAATCACATGTTTTGACTGCACTCATTATAATTTTGAGATTGAGGAAATAAAGACAGTCATGCAAGATCGGGTGTTGTGGAAGGAAGGCTATGCAAATTTTCCGACGTAAGTCGAAAGATGATGATAATTTTGAAGCCGGACGTTTGCAAAGTACACCGTGAAAATTTTGATAACCATTGAGATTTTCTGTAAACTTTCCCGCCTAGCAGGTTAAAGTGTTTGTCAGTTTAGGCCAAACTTTCACAGTTTGATAGATTTTACTTATATTGGAAAAGGCTTGAAGCAATAATTTTATGTAATTTTTAAGTCTTTTTCATAATGGAGGAATTGTAAATACTTTTTCATTTTTCATTTTCTGTGTATCGGCTGCGTTTGCTGTTTGCTTTTTTTGGGTAGTGAACTGTAAGGGATTGTAGTGACGTAGTGATATAGTGGTTATCGTGCTTGACTTCTGTTCAGAAGGTTCGTGTTCGATACTCACCGCGGCATTACGATTCACTTGGCAAGTGAATGCTCCTTCGCCCTGGTCAGCCCATGGTATGTGAAGAGAATTGGGTACTATAACTCTGATACAAGAGTATGGGTAGATTATCGAAACATTGTAGTGTGCTAAGACACTTAAGAGGTTCTACGACTGTAAGAACGAGTATGGCTTTCAATGGTTGAATTTAAGTATTAGTTCACTTTGATCAGAATTTCTGATGGATTTCGGAAAGGTATATTCGACCCCAAGAATGGTTACTTATGGGAACATTTTCAGGCTTCCCAAAGTTCTATTAAGAGAAAGTGCACTGGAAATATGTAAGGTGAGAAAATTAGGTAAATTTCAGAATGCCTGGCGATTTTTGCCTTAAAATTGGCCAAACTCTTTCAGAAAATGTGCATTTCACTGTAAGAGTCAATTATCTGTCCAAATTTTCTCTGCGCTAGAAGGGTTCATTTTTTTAAACCCATTTTTTTTTTTGCGCACAACCTCGTACATCATTTATAACACCACTCCTTTTTGATTTTACTGATGATGGATAAAAAGCGAATCAAGGGACTGGGTCTAGTCCGAAACGGCATTTTCTGATCGAGTGCCTCTCCCCCGGATTTGATCTCGTAACAGATTATCTAACTCTGTGGGTGGCATGTATGTGGGGGGGGCGTACGGGACTTTGTAATACCGATATACCGATCACTTTTTTGCTCAAATACCGATACCGATCTTTTTTCAATAGTTTGTACCAACATTCATATAGAATATTCTCCTCCCCTTTCCCTGTTCTCTTAAAAATTCAATGATGAAAACATGATTTTTATGATTTCACGTGATAGTTGATACCGATAGTTGACCGAAATACCGCGAAATACCGACATGAAAGTATCTTTTACCGATGCCTAGATACTTTTGAAATACTGATTACCGATTTATATTTTTCGCTAATACCGATATACTGATAAAAAAGGCCAAACCGATCTACCGATATCCCGTACGCCCCCTCCCCTATGTATGTTTTTTTTTATTTCGAGAAAAGTTTCAATCTTTTGTTTTGCTTATCCCACATATTATCTAAGTACTGTTTTTCATATCCTATAGTTTATCCAAGAAAAACACTGTTTGATTGAAATACATCCATTACCGACCTTTTCAAAATTTGAGTATATGGAGTTTTTCCTTAATAGGGTACTACTTATGTAGGACCTTTCCATTTCTTTTTGATAAAATTATAACGCTTTTAAAAATGTCGGGTCCATTTCCCTTGAAAGTTTTGTCAAAAAAAAAAGTAATTCGCAGATTTTGTTGCGAATCATTTTATTTCATAAATTTTTATTGGCTCTCTTCTTTTTTGATTGTAAAAGGAAAAAAATTTCTAATTCTGTCTGCTTGGAAATCTTAGCCGACTTCTTTTTTTCTTCATAATTTTTATTTTGCTAACTTTATTACTTACAATAATCTTTTTAAAGTGATGAGACGTAAATAATCAACATTTTAGAATGAAAGGTCAAATCAAACCTTGACGACACAGCTTTTCTTAGTAAAGTATACTGAAAGTCGCACTCGTTGCCATAGAGCCCGGGGGGGGACTCGATTTAAAAACGACTGTACGTACGGCCCAAAATAAGGTCTTTGAAATCGGACCCTTACAGTGTAGAGAAAATTTAGCCGATTTTGAATCTTTTTGGTTCTAACGCATTTGCATCATTTTTCCAGGAAACCGACTGAAAAAAGTTAATAATCGCTTTCAACGGTTAGACAGGCGGCTGATGTCATCGAAAAGAGAGTGACCTGGGGGGGGGGGTACTTATGCAAAATAGTTGACGGGATTGATACCAATTGAAACCCACATTTATAGCCTTTTTGTAATTAATTCGAATAAACGCTTTTGCTATTTTTTTTCTTTTTAGGAGGGGCGTTTGTTAGGGGGAGGGCGTTTAAAATAAGCGGGGTATTCATTCGAATTTATACAGTATATTGAATGAACAAAGAAATTTCATCTTCTATTAATTTTTCTCAAATATGATTTTTGCGGATTTTGTTTTGTACAGTATCTGTTCCGTTTTTCCCGGCAGAGCTGTGAACGTAAGGTAAAATCGGTTTTAAGTATGGGAAATTTTAACGTGACTTGTTTTCTCTTGATGTCCTTTTTCTTGATAATATTTCTTTTTTCTTTTTTTTTAGATTCCGCCGAAGAAAAGAAAAAGGCTCTAATACTGAAAACGAAAGAACAATTGGATAGAGGGGGCATCAGAGTCGGTGAACATTTTCAGATTGGTGAATGAATTGGAGAATAGATCTTTTGTTACTTAACATTGAGAACAAAACGGTATTTTTATTGTTTCGCTAAAAAAAAGAGAAGAACAGGCAGTATCCGTATGGTGGAAAGTAAAAGTTTATTTTTGAGATATCTTTTTTAAACATCTTTGGTTTGATGCTGGTAATTAGTTTGTTTTTCAGTATCTCGTACTTTTACTCACATTCCGTGTAATTTTCCATTGGATTGATAGTTTTGCGTTTCATCTGGGTTGTATCTGGATTGTTTTAGTATCGATCCTTACGAAAGCTAGATCACACTTAAAGAGAAAGGAACAGATTCTAGTTTCCAAGCTAGGATTTTTAGTCTGGGTTGTATCTGGATTGCTTTGGAATCGATCATCAAAGCTATATCTTACCTAAAGAGAAAGAAGTTCTTCAAGACTACGTAAAAGACTCTATTAAAAAGTAATCAAAGAAAAGAATTAATATTTTCCCAAGAAAAAAAAGGTTTCGCGAATTACGGATAGGACAATATAACTATTTCATGAAATAATTGGTGTTAATATCAAACAGACAGACAGAGAGAAAATATCACCTAAAAGTAGATAAACGAGAAACGTTACATGAGGGAAAGTAGGTGAAATTTTCACCACGTATAATTTTGAGGAAATCCTTGTTTTCTTAGTCGAGAGCTATACGAGAGAATACAGCAGATTGGTTTTTATTGATCGTGGGCTACGTCTTTCTTCTTTTACTACAAGGATATAGATTTTCAAACATTTATTCCTTTGGCAGAAGAACAAAATAAACTTAATGTGATATCAACACACAAAAACCTTTAATCTTGACTTAATCATCATTAAGATATATTCAGCAAACGAAAAAATATAAAAAAGGGGTTTTTGCTTGGTGTACTTAAGAACTGAAATATAAGGATTACAGAAACTGAGATAAACCATGAAAACCGCATTAATGAGCTTGGGAAATAACACAACTATTGTAGGTCACGAGAGACTAGAACCGACTCCAATAACCATGGAACGTAAATGCGAATGGGATACTACAAACATTAGCTTGATTTTCTGCTACTTTTTAATCCTGTTTATTGGCACATGTGGTAATATACTTGTGTTGGCCATGTTTAACAGAAAATCGAAACAATCCGCATTGAATTTACTCATCATGTATCTTGCAGCTTTCGATTTGTTTGCTTCAATATTTGTACCATTTATTTTTGGATACTGGGTTTGGGTTTGTGATTTACAATGGCATTTCGGTTTATTTGGGTGTAAGACGCTCCCAGTCGCAACACGGATCTTCACATCTGTATCGATTGGCATTTTACTGATCATGGCCATAGAACGATGTCGTGTTATCATCTCACCATTTAAACCCCCTATATCTAGAAAAACAATACATTTCACCGTTTTCGTTACTGTAATTCTTGCCGTCGTCTCAGAGACGCATTACATCACGACGTTGCACATAAACAGGGACGGCGAATGTGCCGTGGTTGTACACGAGTATTACATAATCGCATCCATTACTATAACTTTATTACGAACTGTCACCTTTATGAGTATTTTCCTATCCACTACATTGCTAGTAACATGTAAACTTAGACGGAAATCGGGTATTGATAATACGGAGACAAAGGAACTTGCAAGTCACATGGAGGTCCGGACGCGACGCAAACGGAAGGCAATGAAGATGTTGGCCGTTATGATGGTCGTGTTTGGTATCACGGTATTGCCAAGAGATTTATTTCAAATGTCCTTGGTCATTTCGTATTTGTTGCCAGAAAAATATTGGATCGACTACTCGTGAGTATTCATTTTCTTTTTTCTTAAAAAAACCTTAAAAGAATTTGTAATACCGTTCGTGCTTTTACAGCGGAAAAAATGGCCTGGTATATATTGTATCCTAAAGTTTTGTTCCTTGAGTAAAAATGAAAGGCAGTTTATTTATGTTTGAAAAATTATGAGAGCATCACCTTAGCCTTAAGCATGTTTTAACTATGTAGGAGTTTTTTACCTTTATCTGCTTAGTCAAGAACCCACGAGGAAACTATCCGGGGGGGTACTTAGGCGAATGGAGGTTACAGGTATATGGCGCCCTTAAGAGTGCCTTTTTAGACCTTCGAAGTCCCTCTACGGGTCTAAAAAATCACAATATCCAATTTCAGCCCCCCCCCCTTAAAAACTCCAACATTTAACCCTAATAAGTTTATAAGTTTTAGGAAAAAAGGTCCCAAAATTTGCAAGATTTCGGTTTTCTCCTCGATTTTAAGCCCTAAAATTTCTGATTTTTAAAAACCGGGCGGCACCCCTCGTTACTTTGAAAAGCTACAACTCTCCCCCCCCCCCGTTTTTTTATTTCAATTTTGAATTAAACTATCTGGTATTCAAAGGACATCTTGATACATAATTCTGGTCTTACATTAATTTTCTTCGAGAGCTTAATGAAATTCAACCTTCATCAAAATTCCGTGTTATATTGAAATTTCCAAATCAAAAATGGGTGCGATTAGATTGGAATAGGAGAAAAGCCATACAACAGTTCTGAGACATTACAATCCCTTTAATCCTTTGGTCTATCAATATTCAAACAATATTGAAAAAAAATGTTTTTGAAAATAGAGTATAATGAAAATCCTATGGTTGACACGAATTAATATCCAAACCCCTCTCTGTAATTTATAAGATCAGATTTTTGTAAGAAAACTGTTACAGTTTATGAGACACTCTTTTCGCACAGACCACAGTGGGACACCTTCCCACTGGGAAACTTGGCCAAAATATCGTCCCCAGTGGAAAGTTAGAGGGATAGTCATGGTTTCATCCCCCCCATCAAACTTGAAGCGATTTAGAATTTTGGTAAGTTTATGATTGGCAGGCTAAACATTTTTGTCTCCGGTAAACAATAAAACTAGCGGCAAATAACCATACTTTTTTGGTGCTTCCGTTTAAAACGTTACGTCATCAATATCAAGTATCACTGTTTTATTGGTCTTTTTTCTTTCTTAAGGCTTGCCATACTACGCATCAATACTATCCTGAAGATCCTTCAGACGTCAAACTCCATATACAACGTCTTCATTTATGCTGGCATGTACAAAGGATTTGTCGCTAATGCTCTAAAGGTGAATATGGTTGTTGTACTTTTTGTGGTGATCTACCTAAATGAAGTCATCCCTCTCGTTCCTTATACTTTAATCGGATCGAACTTTGTGAGATGTAATCAACAAGATCAAATGAGTTTGAGTCTATCAAAGAGTGATGCTCATATCTTTTAACCCTTTAAGTGTCACGGTGATTTTTTCAAAGTTTTTCATAGAAAATCGCTAGTTCGAACTTTAAAGGCTTATATCTCCGGATCTAGCTGCCAAAAATGAATGGAAACAACCATTTTGAGTCAAAAATTGCAAATTTTCAGCGTGACTTATGGAAAATCTGATTTAAAAAATCTCGCGTTGATTCAATTTCGCAAGTCAGCTATCTCACGCGATAAAGACGGAGATCAAATCAAATTTCTCCGTCTTTATCGCGTGAGATAGCTGACTTGCGAAATTGAATCAACGCGAGATTTTTTAAATCAGATTTTCCATAAGTCACGCTGAAAATTTGCAATTTTTGACTCAAAATGGTTGTTTCCATTCATTTTTGGCAGCTAGATCCGGAGATATAAGCCTTTAAAGTTCGAACTAGCGATTTTCTATGAAAAACTTTGAAAAAATCACCGTGACACTTAAAGGGTTAAAAGATATGAGCATCACTCTTTGATAGACTCAAACTCAACCTCCTTTCAATAATTCACTTTTGTGTGCAAAAGTTGATCAAAGACAAGCTAATTGCCAGTTCATATTAAGGTTGCGTGGATTTAATTTGTCGCAAAAAAAATAATGATATATCTTGATTTCCAGACATATGCCTGGTTTTACGTTGTTTCAACAAGTATTTGCAGCGAAGTTTTTTTCAGTTGACACCCGCTTAGGCTTTGGTTTTTCTATTAATCTTCTACTATCTTATATTTTGTAGATCTGCAAACGTGTGAAGAAGATAAAGAAACAATACACCATAAGACGTCGAACCATCCAGCGGTCATACTACGAACGTGAAGAGGAATATCATTTATCACTCAGCAAATCATCAAATTTGACCAGGTTTTCGCCAGACTGTGTGTCCACGGATGATGTCTGGATTTGATCTTGTTGGATTTGATCTTGTTGATCAAAAGGTGATATTTTGTGAAAGTGATAGCTCATTGCATTATCTTTTATACCGCTGTACCTTTCATAGACTAAATTCCGTTTATTTGAGATTTCAGTCCTAATAGTAGAGGGCATTTTGTAAAGTCGCTCGACTGTTTTGTTAGAAGCACTTGTTATACATTTTTGGAAAGCTAAGGGGTAGGGGAATCGAAATTACTATGTTTCCAATTTTTTTTCGGACACTTTGGTGTGATTTTCGGACAAATATGACGGTCTCTGGCAAAAATCATAGGGTTAAAAATTAATGAAAATTTTAGCTCCAGAAAACGGAGACCTGTTGTATATTTTTGGAAAGCTCTCAAAAAATTAGGATTAGAGATATATTGCAAGTATAGGTGATTTCAGTACCTAACTCGAGATATTGAGCTTCAAAAAGCGCAAAAACTGGACAAAATAGCTGTTTCTGGCTGAAAAACACGGTTTTCAAGGGTTAATATATATCTCGAGTAAGGTACAGAAATCAACTATACTTGCAATATATCTCTAATCTTAATTTTTTGAGAGCTTTCCAAAAATATACAACAGGTCTTTTTTTCTCGAGCTAAAATTTTCATTAATTTTTAACCCTATGATTTTTGCCTGAGACCGTCATATTTGTCCGAAAATCACACCAAAGTGTCCGAAAAAAAATTGGAAACATAGTAATTTCGATTCCCCTACCCCTTAGCTTTCCAAAAATGTATAACAAGTGCTTCTAACAAAACAGTCAAGCGATTCCAAAAAATCGAACAAAATTCCCCCTACTATAAAAACAATTCAAAAAAATATTTTTTGAGGTCTCTGGTTTTAGACAATTTGTTTGGGCTCACTAAGGACGGTTGCAGCCTTGGTAACATGCCGGAAGCTTTCTTGGCGCCGAAATTCCATTCTTTTACCGTGAAAAGCACAGCTCAAAATCATATATTTACGCTGTGCCGACGAATCGAGATTCTATTCATCGCGCAATCAGCGAAGACAAAAGTAACCATGACGACCATCCAAGATCTTGGATGAGCGTCATAGTCGATATTTTTATTCCCGTCGTTGAAAACACAACTTACAAAAAGTCATCAATGCTTTGTAAAAAGAGTCAGTGATAGAGAATCATAACTATAAAGTCTGTCTATTATTTCGATTCAATTAAAGTGACATTTCCATAATTAAAAGTTTAGTAATTACTGTTATACATTTGGGGATCATGTAAAAGATCTCTTTCGAAATAAACTCATTTCAACTGCACTTGGAGGTTTCTGGGGAATTCGTAAATAGTAAACTGCATACTGATACAGTCTGCTAGACATACAAGGTGTCCCTAATAAAAGTATCGAGTTTGAACATGCGATTGAGTAAAAAAGTTTGTGTGTGTTATCGCTAAAATATAAGAACGTTCTCCATCACATAGGCTCATTACAAAAGGTAGTTACAACGTATAAATTAATCAATAGCCCTTTTTACTATTCCCCTGTTGCATAAATGTACGTCTTTAAAAATCAAAATTAATAAAAATTCAAATTCTCTCGGGGTAGTAAAAATTAGTTATTCCGGGAATTAAAAGTTAGGGTTTCTTTGTGATTGATGTTTTTTAGCATTTCTACCGCTGCCTAGTTTTACTTTTTTATTGTTCCATACATTCCATTTTTATTATTTTCATAGTTTTACATACGATTCTTTACAAACATGTTTTAATTGTTGCGTTTTTCTCATGATCGTAATTTCGTTGCATTTGTAAACAGGCAGAGTATGTTTTTATTGTTACGTAATGACAAAGAAAAAAGAGGGAGAGCTTAAAATACAATTTTGTGAATACACACTTAAAACTTTCTACTCAATCGCATGTTCAAACTCGATACTTTTATTAGGGACACCCTGTATTACTATGGTAATATTTGCTCTTCATCTTTGATTTTTTCTACAGTGATTAGATTGACATATGCGCGATAAAATTTCTATTATTTGTCTTCAGAGGTTACTATTTTCTTTGAAAACTTAACCTCTGATACTCAGGGTACCATTCTTTACTTTCGATACCACGCAGAAACCTCATTTTAGTAAAAAAATGTTTAGAAAGTTGATGGTTATATCCACTTAATATGTTGTTTTTCTCAACTGAATTGCGCCCTTCATCTTGAGAAACGTTTTTTTATAAGAACAAACTACAAAAGAAATAACATAGGGCTACGGTGATCAAAAAGTTAAGAACATGTTGAGAAAATTATAAGGCTTTACGGGCACAAAAATTTTTAGATGTTCTCCTAGAAAAAATATGTACCGCCAAAAATATGGTAAAAATATATGCCAAAGCACGAAAAACACAGAAGAAAATGGCGTTATAGTAAATACATACTCTTATTCTTCTATTTTAGGAAGTTTACGCAGACACATCGTGAATTGTGGGAATGGACCAATAAACGAGATATCAATTTTCTTCGGATTTTATGCTATGTAAAATATTGTAATGTAATCTAAAAAATTATTTTTAATTAACTTTAATTTATTCATATTGTTAAAAAAGCTGTAAAATATAATACATACCATAACAAAGATGAAATATTCTGCTTCATTGTTTACAAAATTTTAGAGATCTTTTTGCTTGTGTAATATATTACACAAAGATCAAGTTAAAACTATTTTCGAAGATATTTTAGGCGAGATAAGCAGTGAAAATTGCTCAAATTATGTAAAAATTCAATAAAATGGGCATTCTTACCCCCTGAAGCGTCAAAAATGAAACTAAATACAGTTGACAAGAAATTTTTCTGGTGTATTGCATCAAATTTTATCATAACACAAAGTTTGTGCCTCATTAAAAGTTGTTTTGGTAGTTCCCAGTCTTATAAAGTGACAAAATTCAGTGAAAATACCCAAATTTTCCCTATTTTGCCCCAGGTAAACCCCCAAAAATAATTTTTCGCAAAAATATTTTGCCAATGATGAATGATCACCAATGTATCTTGAAACTTTTGGCAAAGTTTCAAAGCAATTGGTCAATTCATTCATGAGATATAGCAAATTATATCATACATGGAGAAAGATATTGTAAAAAGTAAAAAGTACCCCCTAAACTCGGGCCCAATACGAAAAATTGACCAGGAGTTAGCTTTGGGGACCGACCACTTCTAAAACTAGGATAGTTGAGGATTCCAAAATTATATAGTTTATCCTCTGTAGAATCTTGGGGTAAGCAAAAGTGCTTATTTAAGGAGATATAGGATTTGGCTCCCGGACTATAGGGAAAGTTGGTTTTTTGAGCTTTTCTTAAGTTCTGTCGAACAAAATCCACTCAAATTTTAGTATGTTCAATCTATTCATGACATTATACCACCCTGAAAATCTTTTGCCAAAAGAAGATCGCTATCAAAGTTAGAAGCTGAAAACCCACTTTCCCTAACCCCTCACAGGCAAAAATGCGTTCGTTTACCTCCCAAACAATTTTATACACAACAGTGGAGCGCACATTTTCCCGGGACATTTCTGAGAAGTTTGAATTACGGGAAAGGTGTTTTACAAGTTTGTTTTGGACACGTGATTTTTACATTTTACTACTTCTATTTCTCTTTAAGGATAAAATTATTTTTTAATTTTATTTTCTACCCTTTATAGCTCTAAACCAAACTACGGCCCTGAAATCAGAGAGATCTAAATTTATAACCTCACCTAAATTTGGCTCTAATTCTTAAGTCGATTTTAAAGACAATAGTTTTGCCCATAAGAACTATAGAGCGTTTCCACAGTCACAATTGCAACCGCAGCGGCAAAAGTCACTTACGAGTACCACTGAAATTTGTAGTTTGTAAAACAGTAAAACACCATGAACATATAAGCGACGGACGTCAAGATCCATTGTCTCTTTAAAGCGAGCTCCGTTGTCACCTGTATTTCGAATTTGGTTTAACATTACACGTAATTTGTAAAAGAATTATTCTTAATTTATTTCATAAAAGTTTGCAAAATACTTATCAACAACACTATAAAACGCGAAAGTGCATCATTTCTACCGCGTGTATACTTTTGAATAATTTTTTTCGCTCCAATATTTTTTTATGACTTGAAAAAAAATAGTATGCCCAAGTATAAAGATTGTAGAGTACACGTTTTTTTTTTTATAAGAACGTCAAAAATTTTTGAAGCCTTCGGATGTTCTTAGTTTTTTGGATTTGAAGCCTAAAAATGTTCTTAAAATGTTCTTATTTTCAGCATTTTTTGAGCATTTTGATGTAATTTCTTAAGAAAATGCATGTTTTTAAGTCTCCAAAGCCTTAGAATGTTCTTAGAATGTTCTTAAGTTTTTGGGCCTCGAAGCCTTATGTTCTTATATAGTTTGTTCTTATAAAAAAAAAAACGTGTAGCAATATCAAAGTTTGAATGTGACACTCTTCTAAAGATTTTCAAAACTTTTTTTAAAAAAAGTTATAATATGAGTTAGTTCATCTGTAATGTTTCCAGTTCACCCAAATAGAGACTTATACACATTACGTAATTAATCGTTTTTTAAACCGCTATTTGTTAAATAGTGTAAAGTACAAAAAGTAATAAATATGTAGGGGCGGTAGTCACTGACAAAGGTCGGGGTTTAGAACGGCGAAATATGTCGTTCTTTACTAGTTAGGGTTAGGGTTTGTTGTTCTTTTTGTTGCTTTTTAAGAATTATTTGTCGTTCTTTTTAGATGGCTTTGAAACGTTAGATGAACAGTATCATATTGTCGGAGTTTAGAGAAGCTGACGATGATTCTGCCTTTGCTTTCTACGTTTAGATAAAAGACTTGAGTAGACTTTCGTCGAAGCTTTAACGCTGTTAGTGAGGTATTCCCGAGAGATATATCATCAAAGTTTATTGTTATATTTTATGATTTTGACAAGGTGGTAACGAAGCTAGCAGTGCTTTCTGCATAATTACAAAGAAGATGAATGTCAAGCCATTCATATGTTCATGAAAAGACATAGTTTAACAAAAGGAAAAGCATTGCAGAAGTTCTACCGAAATAAAAAGTTATTAAAATACATTCAATTCCCTTGAGTGAGGCTCACTTTCTCTCAGGAGATACGAACTTTCTAACTTGTTTCCCTAGAGACAATTTAATCTATTTACGATAGTCAATTCATTCCCAAGATAATACAACCTCTGCATCCTAATAAACCTATAAAAAGTGCGGAAATTTTATTTAATACAAAAAACATATTCAAAGACGAAGACGAAGCAAAGTGCAAGCTTCTGAAGGTACAGCAGAAACATTTGTGTTAAACAGCTTTAAGATGAAAATAATAATTTTGGTGATTTTGCTATTAGCAAATGTCATTTCATTGGAGTCAAGATACATTAGCAACGATGCTTTGAGTAAGTTTTATTTACATCCCTGTCTCACAGCCCCAGTGAAAATTTTTCCCAAAGTTGGGATAAAATATTCTATTGAAAACCCAATGGGAATAAAAATTTTATTGTTCCAAGGCTAAAAAATAGACCTTTTCGCCTTTGCGTCCGCCATATTGAATTGTATGCAAAAATTATGGTTGCCGAATTGCCGTGGTGAAATTCCCTTAGAAAGTATGCAAAACATATGCAAAAAGAAAGTATTAAATAAAAACTTACATGCATAATTGGCATTATATTAAAGTGTAATCTTGTAGAAGAAAGATTAAATTTGCTTCTTTTGAAAACTAAAAACAATTATATTCACTCATCTCTTAGAACAAGCACTTCAAAAAACCATAACATTAGACATAAACTCAAACTGAAAAATCACCCGCGAAGGTAAAAAACAATCCTTATTCGGCTGACGGCAAATTATTCTCCTGGGAACAGAGCCGCCAAATGATCAAATCAAAACATTGATGAAGTGTGACGTCATAATTACTGCTTTCAGTTTGCGTGTTTTGAAAGTTTGATGTGTGTACTCCGTCTTCGTGGAATTTTTTAATGTCATGAAAACATAATATGCAATGTCTTTAAGAACAAATTCCTAAAAGGCTTTTGTTGTTCTGTAAATATTTCCTTTTGGATTAAGAAATTCCATCTTTTATTGTTCTAATGATTATAATATTTATTTATAAGATGCTTTGTTGTCTTTTTAATCTTTGTGTAAACTTGCATATGTTTTGCATACTTTCTAAGGGAATTTCACCACGGCAATTCGGCAACCATAATTTTTGCATACAATTCAATATGGCGGACGCAAAGGCGAAAAGGTCTATCCAGTGAGATTGGTTTTGGAGTGCAATTTTTAAGCATTGAATTTTGATCGGGGATGAAAGAAAAGTCAATTCCCCAGTGGGGATAAAATTGTAGGGTTTTCTTCCCACCGGGGACGAGATTTTAGCCGACTTTTCCAGTGGGGTTTGGTTCCCAAACCCCTTTCCCACCGACCCACTGGTACTGGTACAAAAGTGGCCAAAATATCATCCCCAGTGGAAACCCTGGAAAATGTACTCTACGTTTTGTCCCCCCTGGAAATAATCACATAAGTAAATCCAACTTACTGTGAAATATTGCGTTTTTTTCCAACCCATACGAATTTTCTGACTTGAAAACAACGGAACTCAACCCCCAGTCATGAAAAAACATGGGAATATAAATCTTCATCGAGTTTCTACCCACTACCGTAACTTGGTCTAATGTCGACATCCCTCATTTAATTCCGACACCTTTTTCATCAGCTAAAATTTATAGAAAGGTCGAAAAGCTATTTTTCTTTGCGTAGTGGTCAGGGGAGGAATAATATTTTTTCAATCAGTGATTCAAACTTTCATGTTATTACTGTCTTAGAAGGGTGTTGGAATTAGACGAGGGATGTTGACATTAGACCAACTTACGGTATCCCGCCTGGCTGATAAAATCCTATAGGTCTGTGAGAGCGGGGGGTTATTTTAGTTCATGATTCTAATTTATGTGAAACTTCTTTTGTTCTGGTCAAACCCTATGCATGATTTGTCTGCCGACTTGTTATTATTATTCTTTAGTGTATTCAAAATTTCTGACCAAAGGTTCCCATGACCTTTTCAGTGGCCATTAGAAAATCCCAAAAATGCTATTATCTCGTTTGACAATCGATAAGAAAAGAAAACTGAATCTCCGATTTGAAAACTTTTCAAATATGGTCTTAAACTTACATTTAGGACCAGAGATGAAAAATCTTTTAATTTTAAGAATGTATAATTCTCGACAATAAGCATTAAATGATTTTAAAATCCATCCTTTTTATTATTTCAGTCAAAATTTTGAAAGATGTTTTGAACTCCAATCCACCAAAGTCGTTCGTCCAAGGTGGAGACGCCCAAGGACCCAAGTCGTTCGTCCAAGGTGGAGACGCCCAAGGACCCAAGTCGTTCGTCCAAGGTGGAGACGCTCAAGGACCCAAGTCGTTCGTCCAAGGTGGAGACGCCCAAGGACCCAAGTCGTTCGTCCAAGGTGGAGACGCTCAAGGACCCAAGTCGTTCGTCCAAGGTGGTGACGCTCAAGGACCCAAGTCGTTCGTCCAAGGTGGTGACGCTCAAGGACCCAAGTCGTTCGTCCAAGGTGGTGACGCTCAAGGACCCAATTCGTTCGTCCAAGGTGGTGACGCTCAAGGACCCAAGTCGTTCGTCCAAGGTGGTGACGCTCAAGGACCCAAGTCGTTCGTCCAAGGTGGAGACGCCCAAGGACCCAAGTCGTTCGTCCAAGGTGGAGACGCCCAAGGACCCAAGTCGTTCGTCCAAGGTGGTGACGCCCAAGGACCCAAGTCGTTCGTTCAAGGTGGTGACGCTCAAGGACCCAAGTCGTTCGTCCAAGGTGGTGACGCTCAAGGACCCAAGTCGTTCGTCCAAGGTGGTGGACGCTCAAGGACCCAAGTCGTTCGTCCAAGGTGGTGACGCTCAGGACCCAAGTCGTTCGTCCAAGGTGGTGACGCTCAAGGACCAAGTCGTTCGTCCAAGTGGTGACGCTCAAGGACCCAAGTCGTTCGTCCAAGGTGGTGACGCTCAAGGACCCAAGTCGTTTCGTCCAAGGTGGTGACGCTCAAGGACCCAAGTCGTTCGTCCAAGGTGGTGACGCTCAAGGACCCAAGTCGTTCGTCCAGGTGGTGACGCTCAAGGACCCAAGTCGTTCGTCCAAGGTGGTGACGCTCAAGGACCCAAGTCGTTCGTCGTCCAAGGTGGAGACGCTCAAGGACCCAAGTCGTTCGTCCAAGGTGGAGACGCTCAAGGACCCAAGTCGTTCGTCAAGTGGAGACGCTCAAGGACCCAAGTTCGTTCGTCCAAGGTGGAGACGCTCATGGACCCAAGTCGTTCGTCCAAGGTGGAGTCGCTCAAGGACCCAAGTCGTTCGTCCAAGGTGGAGACGCTCAAGGACCCAAGTCGTTCGTCCAAGGTGGAGACGCTCAAGGACCCAAGTCGTTCGTCCAAGGTGGTGACGCTCAAGGACCCAAGTCGTTTGTCCAAGGTGGTGACGCAAATTCAAAGAGAAACTGTATCACCACCCTTCATCAAACTCGAAGACAAATCCAAGAAATTTCTCGAAAATGCTCTTATGTTCCACGAAAACTTAATGCTGTTGAAGTTAAGTCACCTTGTAGTTTGCTCAAATTCGCACAACAAACTCTTAAAAAGATGATATTGATGTGCCGTTCAAGTGACGCTCAACAGCCTAAATCGTTTGTCCAAGGAGGTGATTCGAAAAAGTCTTGTACCCAGTGTGGTGATAATAACGACAATGAAAAGCCCAAAGATATCACTATAAATTTGAATATTTTCTAGATATTTCAATGTTTTCAAGCAATTTCAAGAAGAGAAAATTTAATGTTCGGTTAAAATTTTAAAATTTCTATATTGCTTCTCTAACTGCCGAGTTTTGAATAAACCTAAACGAGTAACAATTTCCAAGGGCGGTAATTAAGTCATTTTGGTTTAGATACAATTAAATAAGGTCCCAAGTTAATAATTCTCAACGTTTTAATAGTCTGGTACATTATGGAATTAGCTCAAAAGCCATTTTTGAGGCAACTAATTTTGCCATAAATTTAAGGTTTTGCTGACTTAGCATGTATCATAGTTAATCTTAAAACCGAAATATTTCGATGTTGTGTCGTCAAAAACCCTATCAAACCATTACTAGTTTCATGTTTGAGCTTGGTTTAAAAAAAAAGCAAATCCAACTGAGCAATTGATCTGATGATATGACCAAGAAATTAAATGTGACAGATTGTTGGATCACATTTTGGATCTCAT
This sequence comes from Clytia hemisphaerica, assembly GCF_902728285.1. Lineage (NCBI taxonomy): Eukaryota > Metazoa > Cnidaria > Hydrozoa > Leptothecata > Clytiidae > Clytia > Clytia hemisphaerica. The sequence goes on from NW_027103809.1 coordinate 22,100, forward strand.
TGACGAAATCAAAAGATTGATCCCTATTTTTGTTCTTTAACTTTTCATGAGATTTCTCAAATTTATTTCAAAAAATTTAAAAGAAAATTTAAAGGCTTTTTTAAATTGATGCTATCACTCTTATTTAAAAACAAAATCTTTACGAGGTTTGATACGCGCAGAGGGAACGGGGTTGATACCGACATACTAAAGCTCTTTTTACGCCCCTCGTCGGGCGCTCTAGGTGAATTAAAACAAATCCAAAACTAGTCTAGCATGCTAGACGACTTAACTCGGTTAAAAATAGGAAGTAGAAAACTTGACAGGAGCATCAATATAGTCGTCTAGAATATTTTGTGCACAACAAACTTTTCATAAAAATTCTCTTTTTTCATGTTTTTGGATAACATTTTCAGGGGGTCTTGTTGGTTTGATTTGTTTTTTGTTTTTTTCTTTCACTTAGAAATTCTCATTGGCTGAAATTTTTATTTGTTTATATATTTTGTGTATGATTGTTTTCTCACCCCGCAGAAATCTGCGGGCCCTGCTGGAACTCCTGTAAGCTACGGAAACCACCTTAGCCCAGTCGTTTATTTTAGCCATATCCCGACATAAAAATTTCCTGCTTTCAACAAAAACGTTATAAACGACTGGATTCCCAGTCTAATCCAAAACCTATTTTCCAATTTTCCCACCGTTTCCCATTGTTACCCAGTTTGCAGAATATGGCAAAGCTGCACTCGATGGAAAATTCAGAAATACCAATAATTCCGCACTGGAAGATCGCACTTGATAAATTTTGGTCCGGACAAGGTGCACACACCTATAACTCGGAAATTGGCCCAAAAAATTGCTAAAATTAGCAGCACTTGAGGAGAAACCCGGGGGGAGGGTTGTAGGGTTGCGAGCTGGCGGAGGGTGGGGGTGATGCCGCCCGACTTTCGAACTTTGGACCCTTACCGGGACTAAAAAAGAGAAAACAAAAGAAAATTTTGGGAATTTTACGACCCTTAGCGGGACAAATTTGACTAATTTTGACCATCTTTCAGGTGGTAAAAAGTTGTAATTTTCCTATTTTTCCGACCCTTAGTGGGACTGAAATTTGATTTTCTGATTTTTCCGACCTTTAGCGGGACTTTGGAAGTCCAAAAAAAGTACCCTTAAGGGCTGCACATACCGTACCCTCCATTTGCCTAAGTCCCCCCCCCCCGGGAGGAGAAAATAGTGGAACTCTGCACTTGGGCGTTGGACACAGTGATCTTTCATTGGAACTTTTGTAAAATCGAGATTATTTTGGCTAATATCCATTGTATCTCCTTAAATAGTGCTCATCATAAGGAGATGAAATTTGGTATATAACAGTGCCGTAGGAAGCATTTTCATATTGGGGGGGGGGCTGAAGTTTAGTGACACCACCGCAAGGGCCAACTAACCATGGTTTGGCCCGAGGGGGGGATTTTGAATATTTGAGCTCTAGATTGCTTAAAAATACACTCAAATCATGCACATAAAGACACTTATGACAAATTAAAAAATAAAAACTTTGCATTTTGCAAAATAACCATTTTTGAAAAAATTATTGGGGGGCATAGCCCCCCCCCCCTTGTCCCCCAGTTGCTACGGCACTGTATAAAGTCTCCTGATAGTAATGTAAAAGTAGGAAAAAAAGTTTTTTCATACATCAAACTGTTCAACAGTTATGGGGCACTTCTTCTCAGTTAATTTTCTAAAATTTGGCTGAAACAAGGAATTAAATTTGTATCCGATTAATGCAATCAAAGATCGCCGTGGGAGTAAAAAAAAAATGGATTGTTACTTAAACTCTCGCTCAATCAAAAAAAAATGTATGAATGTTGATTTCCAACATCCAAGAGAGATATCGGCCAAAAACTGATTACGACGTTATGAAATTCGTATTTCATTATTGAAAAATGACGATAACTTCACATCAAATTTTGTAAAAAAAAAATCAAAAAATGTTCGATGACGTCATTTTACTGTCGGTAATAATTGAAATACGTCAAAGAATGACGACTTTGAAAATCGGGTAAAAGGTTTCGGACTTGCTTCACCGGGATTTCTTAATATGACGTAATCAAAGATGGTAGACAAAGAAGCGGTATTTTTTTGTATTCACTTTTTGGAGGCATCAGCAACAGCAACCAGGCAACGAGACGCAAGAAGGAGCAACCAAGCTCCAACCAGCAATGTTTTTTTTACTTGAGAACTCAGTTAATTGTGTCGCTTTAGATTATTCATAATATTATAGAATCTTTTATTTCGTTCCTGATTCTTGGGAAAGCTGCGGAAGTCTCTAAGTGTTAAAAGCAACAATTTGATTTTGAGAACTTTATGTTTATGTTTTATGATGATATTTTCATTCCCTGCAGTATTATATCAATCAACTTTTTTTCCATCAAGAAATGGCTTTGGTAGATATCTGACTTTTTGCGAAGCAAATTTATGAGCGAAGCAGTTTCGCTACCGTGAGAATGGCGGGCGAGTAAGTTGCATCAGTGTGGAGGCAGAGTTTTCAGAAGGAAGGCGGCTACTACGCCGCCCCCAAGATGATTTTCGATTTTTAAAATGCTGCCCTTGAGATAGTTCTGTGCGCCGCAGGTGCAAAATTTTTTAGGGGTACTGTACTTATGCGAAATTTATTATCTTTGTTTTGGTACCGCGATTGAGAAGATATATGTTCAATAGAATAGTGTTGAGGGCGTTATTTTTCAGGGCGGAAGGCCGCTTTATTAAAAAAGGCGGTCGTTTGGACGTAAACTTATTAATTCCAGCCGCCGTAATCTTGTCAGTTAGTCACACTACGTCCCGCGCGAAAATGCGTATCAAAGATTTGAGATCTTTGAGAACTACCGGTGCCCCTACAAGGATCCCTACGGGATCCTAAGTTAGGTCACAGGGTACGGATGCCCCTAAGAAGGCTTTCGGCCTTATATTGTGACTCTCGAGCTCCAATCCTAACCCTAACTGATAATAACCGAACCCCCGTCTAGGTCTGTAGATTGAACAATTTCACTTGCATCCTGGTGGATGATATCGTCTGCCAACCGGTTTGTAGATGCTGCCCTTGGTCTTGGAATCTTGCACTTTCTACCCTCGGTAAGAAGCGTTTCTGCCCCTTACTTTGAAAAAGGAAAGGTGCTGCCCCCGAGATCTCGACGAAATCTACTATGATCTGAAAACTGGGCAGGACCCTGCCGACGCACCGGACTGTCCGGTGTATTTGTCCGGTGGCAAAAAGTATCCTTTCGCTACACCGGACGCAATAAGTCCGGAGTCAGTCCGGTGTTGCATACAGCAGCCTAGACTAATGTTAAATTTTCTTTCAGAAAAAAGACTATACTTTGTTTACCTTTATCTTTGCAGCTTCCCAACATCCAAGCTCTCAAACATCACAAGCCAAATGAAATTACTTTCGATTTCCCGTAGAAATTATGCGATGAAAAATCCGGGGGTCAATAAATGAAGACTTTCTTTTCCGCACAAGTTATCTTTCCTTATAACGAATTATTACTTTTCAATATAATTGTTAAGATATATTTTTTAAATTACAAAAATATTTTACATTGTATTTTAAGTTTGAAAAAGTCGATTACACTTAGTTCTTTGTTTTCATGTCTAACCCCCGTCTCAAAAGAAGTCCCAGAATCCCGAGATTTTGGCAGTCGGGCGTTCAAAACAAAGGCGTTTTCATTTTCCGCCCACTTACGAAATTTTCTTTAAAATAGGCATTTAAAATATCAAAGTTAAAAATACTAGTATAAAACCCTATTTTCTACCATATAGTTCTTCTTCCAAAACGAAAAAAAACAAATACACTAGAGAAATAAAGAAATTACGAGTGTTATCAAGCCACCCAAAATGAACTTTCATTCGTCGCGCGTCATTGGATTGTTTACGTCACGATCTATTGTCAACCATTGTCCAATCCCGTAAGCGATTGAAATGCCGTCAGTAATAATCTGAGAAAGAGAACAATAACATTATGACATCACACAAATAAATTACGCTGGGAAAGTCCGCGAGGGCAACACGCGGTCTTAAAACTTTTCTCCCTCGTAAGTTTGGGGGGAAAACGAAAGTACTCTATATTTTACGTATGGGGAATGTGTAAGAAAGATTTACAAAATAGAAAAGTTTCGTTTTGGGGTAAAGAATCAGTATTGTGAATTTAAGCGAGTTTCTATTTTGCAATTTTTCTACAGAGCCAAATAAAGATTTTTTCTATTGTTCTTGCTCGATTGCCTCTAAGGATAAGTTCCGTAGTTATGAGGTTATCGAGACAAAATGTGACGAATTTGCGCGGAAACGAAATTTAACATTAGTCTAGGCTGTACAGGGAATTTTGGACGCCGGACATTTATGAAACAAAAAATTAAGAAACACCGGGCGCACCGGACTGGTCATGTTCGGTGTTTGATTGTCCGGTGGGAAAAAATATCCTTCTCCAACACCGTACATCCGAATTGTAAATTGTTTGGTGGTAAAAAAATTCTCATTTTACAATATTATTTAACAGCATAAAGATACAAAATCGTGAGAACATTGCCACCCAATAGTGCCACCCACGAAATAAAGTAAAAATAAACCTTTAGTGAGCTGAGTGCATGGCATTTAAGTTGTCACATACGACTTCACTTGTTGTCTTTCCTTCAAGTGCAGGTAGTTTGTCGGTAAGTACTAATGGGAAATTTGGATTTCTATTTCAATTCTTTTGATTTAGAATGAAAAAATTGTAAAAAAGTCTCTCTAAGGGTCGGTTTTGGGAGAGAGACTGGGTATATATATAATCTATATTCTGAATTTTTAACTGGTAAAAACTAACTCATTTTTTGAGATAACTTTAATGTTCTAACTGTATCAAGCCAATAAACTATAGGGGACTATATGCTTTTTGCAGCAGTATTCTTTTTATTGACTTCACATGTACCGTCAACTGCTCCAACTTGGGACGAGTGTACGCAACATGGGACTTGTTGATATCTTGCCTGTATTTTCACTTACTGTTAAATCTCTTTGGGAACAAATTTGTTTTGCTAACTCCACCAAGTGCGCCCTTTTTAACTTTTGTTTTCATTTAAAATGACTGGACGTCGAATGGAGAATTAGTCTAACCGCCTACCGCCCGGTGAGATTAACAATTAGCAAGTGTGTCATGGATTTGAAATCAATATTCATTTCAGTCTTTTTCATGGCATCAATGAAACACTGATCCACAAACCATACAGTTGAAGGGGCAACGTCTGGTCCAGCTGGGTTTTGTCTTGGTTTTCCATCTTGATGTCCACACCACCATGCTGTCCGCGACATCCTCTATCTCTAAAATTGGATCGTCCACGATTAGGTCAAGATCTTCCACCACGATTTGATCTATCACGATAATCTCCATAGTAAACTTCTTCTGCTTCCTCCTCTCTGCTTGTTGTCTCAAATGTCATCTTATCTCGCGACTCAAGCTTCACCTGATGAAATTGACTGCTTGGAACGGAGTACTTGATGGATGCATATTTATAGGACATTCCATCCTCCAAGTCACAGAGAGCTTCATATTTCGTTTTTAAGGTGACTTCTTTGTGTTTTCTTTTTCCCATCCTGACTTGATAAGAAATGGAAGGCAAAAGCAGTGGAAGAGCTCCAATCGAATAAATATAAAACATTCGATTGGCAAACAATAATTCGAACGTCAAAAACGTTTCGAACGTCAAAAATGTTCGATTGACAAAATGTCTAGTTTGTCAGCTTCAAAAAGTCAAAATTTGAAAATTCGAATAACAGTACATGATTGAAATATTTCTAGATGGGACCGGAAAATCTGTTCGATTTACATGATTTTTCGAATTAAATGGGTTCGAATAATAGGTTTTCTTGTAAGGTCAGGGGCGTACAGTATTTCGGAATTGCGGAAATTGACCCTTTTTCTTCGTAATTTCGGAAATCGGGCAAAATTCCTTCGATATTTCGGAATGCTAAAATTGTTTCAGTATCGGAAATCCATGAATTCATACTTCGGAATTTCGGTATCATAAAGTTTTTAACCCCCTTTTTCGGAATTCATACATGAAAAATCAAAATTAGTCAAAACGAGGAAAAATACCCAAAAAAATCGGTATCGGAATTGCAAGTATTTTTTTACAAAATCTCGGAAATTATAGCAAAATTATT
>NW_027103810.1:0-6759 GCF_902728285.1 Clytia hemisphaerica
TTTCTGTCAAGAACCTTGTAAACATTCGAACAACTTCCATCACAATGATCTGATGCAGCCAAGTCCTACTGTGAAGTGGGGTAACTTGCATCAGTGGAGGGAAACTTGCATAGCCATCAAATGACTGACCGATCAAAGCAGAAAAATTTCAAACAAATGAACTATGCAGCTCTGCTCGCAGCTCTACTCTATCATTTTTGTTTTGATTTAACTTTGTATTTTAATTACCCAATCTCAGGGTAGAGCTTTAGAGCTAACCTGTCCGTAAGGGTCGTGGCTTCTTCACAAAGACGAAAGACAGATCTGCACTGGACTTATTTCGTACTTTCCAGTCTCTTGTTCGTAGTTTTTCTGACTTTCTGGTTCTTTTTAAGTTATTTTCTATGCTTTCTAAGTTACTGAATGACTTACCGACAGATCGCCACCGGTGGGATTCGAACCCACTAAATGCAAAATTCCGATGTTTAGAAACCCATTGCCTTGTCCACTGCGCCACGGATTCATGCCAGAATAGCGCTTTTGACGGCTATTTATATTGTACAGACTGCAGACCAGACTGTATTAAGAGAAAATCACAAAAAAGTGCTTGTTTCGAGCTCCAACCCTAACCCTAACTGATAATAACCCAATTCCTAGCCAATCTGATACGTAACCACACCCAAACCACACCCAACCCTACCAGGTCGCCTGCAGGTCCTGACACTATTCACGCATACTGGATCTATCCGAAAAATAGATACATGTCTTTCGTCTTTACGAAGAAGCCTTCACCGTCCGTAAGCACACCGGAAGAGCTCAAGAACTTTCTGGAAGTTCCGGAGTGACAAAAAGTGTTTTTTTAGCTGCTCCAGAAAACTCTGAAAGTTTCCAGAGCGCTGGGAGGGTCCTGAAATATAATCACATCCCTGACACGTAAAAACAATCATCACAAACTATTCAAAGAGATGACCCAAGCTAAAAAATTATGGTTTCAGATCAGCCTGATTTTCAAAGGGGACCTAGCCGCGCTGGTCGAGCTCGGAGGGGAGCACAGGGGAGCGGAGGCTGGCTAAAAATTTAGCAATTCTGGGTGTAAGTTTCATATTTCACTGACTATGTACAGTTTTGCTGGAAAATCAGTTACCTTTCAACTTCTTGAAGAGGAAGAATCTTCCCAAACAGGCAGAAAAAATTTGAGTCATTCTTTCCTTGTATTGTTGCGGTTGGCGGGGAAACCTATGGCTAAATCTTCATGATGCACCGACAAGCACAGAGACTTAGAAAATTTTTTGAAACTTTTCAATACTTTACCCCGGTTCGAACCTACATGTTTCCGATTACGAAACACATAAGTGAGGTTAAGCATATATCCATATATACAAGGATAATCACGACGACGGACGAAAAATGTATAAGGCTAGTGAAAATACGAAATTTGATTGGTTGAAACTCACTAGCCTGTTAAATTTTCGTTCGTCGTCGTGATTTTACCGATTTACTTAACCTCACTATAGTCTATACCACTGGGCCACGACGGCTGCTGATTTTCCGAAATTCAAGGTTATTTATCGAGTGACACATATAGTATATACGGGTGAACAGACCTCACGAGTTAGGCTAACTGTTATGATCGCCATTCCTCCAGGAAGACCCCACACACGGGTGCACCACCGGGAGGGTGCACAGCCGTTTGGGTGCATGTTAGGGATGAGCAGCAGCCTGGCTTCGCCAGCCTGCTGCCTATCCCTAACAAAACGCTGCGCTCGCCTGTGCGCTACGCGCACAATATTTTGCCCGCGCGCATCCGTGCGGTGTACTTGCAAGGCCGGTGCATCATGAAGATTTAGCCACTGGTGCGGGGAAGGAAGACTGCCATGCCTTGTTGGATGACAGTGGATGACATTTTTGATAAAACATGCAAAACATGACCATGTCCTCTGGTTTGTTCAAAAAAGCTTATGTTATAAAAGCTCTTGGAAGGTTTGGATCGTGCCTTTGAGTATAATTCTTTCTCTTACCTTCTTGGTATTTTGATAATCACTGTGATACAAGACAAGAATTAAAAAAAAATTGCAGCAATGTTCACCATGTGGGCAGCAGCAACAAATGACTCAATAGTGGTCAAATCTGAAGAATCGAAATTATTCAAAAAAAAATAAATTATCAAGACCGATAAAAAGGAGCTTTACAAAAGCTTTTATTTCATTTTTTTATTGAAATAAAAATATAATTAAATTTTTTTGTTAAATATATTTCTAAATACTAGTTTGGCTCCCGTTTGGCTTTTTATAAGTTGTCTTAGTACTCTCATTTTAAGTCTTGATTTTACCAAAAATTGGAAAAGACCCTTATCCATAAAAATGTGACCAATTTTTTAATTTCCGCTTTACGGAACACGGGAACATATCGTGGACGTGGGGGAGATGGATGGGAAAAATGGAAAGAATTTTTAAAGTCTCGTCAAGTTTCTTTGTTATTGATCCTCTGTCTAGCAATTTTTCATACCTAATCATTACAACGTATCTTTTCCCATACTTTATTTTGTGGGCCCTTGTCCCTTTGGGGATGGCTTCTTCAGTCTTCCTGCCTAGATGTAGTAGATGGAAAAAACTCTTGTCTAATCCATCTAATGCTCATTCCGACATTTTAAATTTTCCGGGGGTTTTGCTGTTTGGGATTGTTTAGGTCAGGGTTGCTAGTAACGGCTTGTCACTGTGCCGGGTGCATACTCAGCGCCCTGAGCCCCGCAGGGTTGCTAGTAACGGCTCGAATTTCAGTCAGGTTAAAAAAGGGGCAATTTTACCCATATTATAATAACATTACCCCCGTCTTTTTATTCATTCAATAAGTATTTCCAAATTATGTATTCTGCTGTGCGAGTGTGGCTCAACGGATAGCGCACTGGGTTTCTGATCAGAAACTCCTTCATTTGGTGGGTTCGAATCCCGGTCGGGTCGATATTTCAAGATCAGTTAAAACACTTTAAAATAGTCAGAAAACATAGTAAATAAGTCAGAAAGTCATCAGGGGGTTCAGAAAAAGCCTCAGAGAAATGGTTAAAATAAAGTCGATGTCGGAACGGCAATAGACAAGAGTTCTTTCCGTAGTAGATAGTAAAAACAATTTAATTTCACAAATACTACTCTTATATTCCAGACGTCCGCGCTCGATAGGATCGATCATCGGAAGGGCTCGATGACGGATCGATATGTGATCGATGGATTACTTAACGATCCGGATAGGAGATCGATGGAAGATTCAGCCATTAAAAAGTCTCGAGTATCGATCATCCTTCGTTGATCCACATCATTATCGGGCTAGTATTTCAATCGAGTATACCGATTCGTCATCGATCGTTAATCGATTCGTCATCGATCGTTAATCGATTCGTCATCGATCGTTAATCGATTTGTTATTGATCGTAAATCGAGTATGAGTCGATAGGGCGGGTCGATAAGATCGATAAAAAAGATCGATGATAGATCGATAAGTAATCGATAACTAATCATAAGCTTAAAAAAATCTTGAGTATCGATCCTCTATCAATCTCCTACCTGGATCATTAAGTAATCCGTTCATTATGCCACCATAATACCCCTGTCTCAGTAACTCAGTGAAAATTTGAAATCGACCATCCGAGAAGTTATGAAACAAGTAAAACTTCACACACACCGAGTTGTATTTGTAATCTCTTAATTCTCGCCGGAGTACGGGAAAATTCACTTTTATTAAGCATTATTCCTAGAATTCATTAATTTTTTTTTTCAATTTTGACTGGGTTGACCTAGTTGTAGTATAGGTGTCAAAATACCGACAGTACTCTAAGGGCCATAACCTTTGTAGAGAGGAATTTGATGTTCTGTTTACCGTCGACCGCCCGCATCATGCTCTTGAGCCATGCCACCGCTCAAAAAAGTTCATTATTTCTTAAAAACTCATTAATTTCTTCTTTTCCTGTGCCAAGCTATCCAAAACACTCAAAGTGAATCAAAAAGAACATCTTCGCTAACAAAATGTGCGCCTGGAGTAAAAAACATGGTTCCAATCCTGTCCGCGAATGGGGCAGGCATTTTTTTAAGGAGTGGGCGGCTACAAGGGCTTTTTAGAAATTTGCGTTTTAGACGCATCTCGAACGCGTTTGAATTTTCGCGCATGTCATTTTGATTCCGAAAGTGAAAGCAGGTCGATTCCACGGTGGAATTCAACTTCACCTCACCAAGCAAACTTCAATCCAATTCAGTTCCAATAATCAACAACTTTGCTTTTTTTAATGTACAAGGACTGTGCCCGCAAACTGTACCAAGCAAAGTTCCTTTTATCGAAAATAACATATGTCATAAAAGTTTACTGTTTGTTGGCCTATCAGAAACATGGCTCAACAACCATAAAGATGCTGAACTAAAAGTAGAAGGTTATACTTTGTTCAAATGTGATTCATCACGCAAGAAAAAATCAAGAGGGAGAGCAACTGGAGGAGTCTGCTTCTACATAAGAGATGATATAGCTGCTTCATGTGAAATAATCTACTCCCATAAATCACTAAGTGTACAACTCCTTTGTGTTTACTCAAAGACTGAAAACTTGGCTATGCTTGTAATATAGACAAGCCTGACGACAAGAGTAAATGGAAATCCATCAACAGCTAAGACCTTTTACACCTCAAAGTGCGAAACAGCCTTTCCGCCTTGGAAACCTGTCCCAAACATAATTTTTGGTGGCGATTTCAATCTTCCAAAGTCAACATGGCCTGATGGACTACCCAAAACTGGATGCTCTATGGAAGAAAGATCAATGCTGAATGATCTAAATCGATTTTGCAACGAGTTGTTCATGTCCCAATATGTCAATCAACCCACACACAAAGATGGGAACACCCTAGACCTTGTCTTCACAAATAATGAAGATCTTATACATGACTACTCAATTTTACCAGTGTTACAAAGCACTTCACATCACAGTATTGTTATGGTATCAACTAGGCTCAAAGTTCAAAATTTTCTAGTAATGATGATAAACCAGAACACGTTCCAAATTCAACGCTTTGAATTCTTCTCAGATGAAATTGATTGGAATAGTTAAAGGAAGATTGAATCAAATTGGACTGGAATGTAAAACTTAACAGTGATGATCCACAGAATTCTTGAAAGTATCAATCAAATATGTTTGGACGTATGCAGAGGACGAATACCCATAAACAACCAAAGATACCAGGAAGAAATCAAAAGTTGAAAGATATCGCCGATCTTCTACGAATAGAAGAAGAAAAATTACAAAGCAATTTTAAAATGCACGTCCCAATCAAAGAAGACTAAATAACAAAGGAACTTTTGACATTTGAAAAGGACTTAAAAATCATTTAGGGATTCCAAGTGTATGTTGAAAATATAGCAATCAATTCCATAAAGAAAAACTCAAAATATTTCTTTGCTTATGCGAGAAAGAAAGCAAAGATAAATACGAAAATTGGCCCTCTGCTGAACACAAATGGTGAATTGACGCAACGATCGAAGCAAAGAAATGGCTGAAATTCTGTCAAGACAATATGTTTCCGTCTTCAGTGCACCAAAACCATTCGATATAATACAGAGTGAAAATGATGAAGTCACGTAGATATCATTTCAGTCACAAGTTACAGAAGATGATTTATAAAAGCAATCAACGATCTGTCCCAAAAAGCAGCACCAGGTCCCGATGGTTTCCCTGCAACCTTTCTCAAGCAATGCAAAGAAGAACTTTCTATTCCTCTTTGTATCCTCTGGAGACAAAGTTTGGACAAAGGGATTGTCCCAGACGAAGTTAAAGATGCACAATCACACCATCCAAAGGAGGTAGAGATCACTGGCACCAAATTATAGACCAGTAGCCCTAACATACCATGTCATTAAGATATTTGAAAAAGTACTCAGAGCACATATGTAAGCAATGGATGAAAATAACTGTTCAATCCCAATCAACATGATTCAGAAGCTGGCGTTATGTTTGTCAGCTTTGGAACAATATGACTGATACTAAATATATTGGACGAAGTGCTATGCGGATGTTGTGTCCCTAGATTTTTCAAAGGCTTTTGACAAAGTAGACCATTCAATTGTCCTACGAAAAAATAAAAACTAGGAATAGATGGAAAATTATTACAGTGGCAAAAGTCCTTCCTAACAGAGAGAAAACAATCAGTGCTAGTGAATGGTGTCACTTCGGAATCACAACAGGTCATTCAGGGTCCTCAAGGTAGTGTTTTTGGGACCTTTTTTTCCTCATATGATTGGGGATATTGACAGGAAGTGGTGCACAGCTTTCTCAATCCTCGCTGATGACACTCGCGCCACAAAGGAAGTCAAAACTCTAGAAGATGCTGTCCTGCTTCAAAAAGATCTTGATCGAATATATAAATGGACGGATGACAACAACATGAAGCTGAATGATATAAAATTTGAACTCTTGCGCTATGGAAAGAACCATGAGATCAAGACTCAAACAAGCTATACATCACCGTCTGGTGTTGAGATTGAAAACAAAGATGTTGTGAAAGACCTTGGAATCCTATGGACAGTAATTGCAATTTCAGAAGCAAATTACTGCAGAAATCGAAAAGGCTAAAAACTTAAATCTGGATCCTGAGAACTTTTTCTTCACGATCTTTAAATTGTATGACCGTACTATATAAATCATTGGTGATACCAATATTAGAATATTGCTCCGTTCTGTGGAGCCCAAATGCAGTTGGTCTCATTCAGAGACTTGAAGATATTCAAAAGTCCTTTTACGAAAGATAAATGGCAC
>NW_027103810.1:6769-42015 GCF_902728285.1 Clytia hemisphaerica
CAGTAATCAAAAAGGCTAAAAACTTAACATCTTGGATCCTGAGAACTTTTTCTTCACGATCTTTAAATTGTATGATCGTACTATATAAATCATTGGTGATACCAATATTAGAATATTGCTCCGTTCTGTGGAGCCCAAATGCAGTTGGTCTCATTCAGAGACTTGAAGATATTCAAAAGTCCTTCTTACGAAAGATAAATGGCACCCCAAACAATTATTGGGAGTGTCTAAAACAGACAAAAATTTACTCACTTCAAAGGCAAAGAGAACGCAGAATAATAAGAATACAGAATAATGTATGTCTAGAAGGTGATGGAAAAGATTGTACCTACTGTAAATGGCTGGGCCGGATGTGTACACTGTCAATTCCAAAGAACCAAACGTCAAAATTTAGAGACAGCACACTTGCGGTGCAAAACTTTTTAATGCTATGCCAAAGAGCATCAGAAACCTCAAAAACATTTCTATCGATAAATTCAAAAGAGCCCTGGACACACACCTTAAGTCTATCCCAGATGAACCCCAGATCCATGGATATACTGGGTGCAGGAGAGCTAATTCAAATTCAATAATTGACATGAAAAATATCTGCTGAGATTCTTTTTCTCTCGACACACCAAGAACCTTACCTGAAGCAGGATGCTCAAACAACTACACAAGTAACACAAGTAAGTATTTCTTTTTGATAAAATTTTTTATTATGTAATATTTGAATAAACATAAACATTTGCATAGTCAGAAAATCTGCTGTATATATAATATCTTTGCTTTCTGATTTGAATGACAGCCTAGAACAGTTAAATTTTGTGTTCGCGCAAATTCGTCACATTATGTCTCGATAGCCTCACACCTAGGGAACTTATCCTTAGTGGCAATCAAGCAAGAACAATAGAAAAAATCTTTATTTGGCTCTATAGAAAAAATGCAAATAGAAACTTGCTTAAATTCACAATACTGATTCTTTAACCCAAAACGAAACTTTTGTATTTTGTAAAACTTTTTTCCACTTTCCCATACGTAAAATATAGAGTACTTTCGTTTTCCCCCAAACTTGCGAGGGAAAAATGTTAAGACCATGTGTTGTCCTCGCAGATTATCCTAGCGTAATTTATTTGTGTGATGTCATGTTATTGTTCTTTTCTCAGATTATTACTGACAGCATTTCAATCGCTTACGGGATTGGACAATGGTTGACAATAGATCGTGACGTAAACAACAATTCAATATGACACGCGACAAATGAAAGTTCAATTTGGGTGGCTTGATAACACTTGTAATTTCTTTATTTTTCTAGTGTATATATTTTCGTTTTTCGTTTTAGAAGAAGGACTATGGTAGTAAGTAAGTCTGCGACCGCAGTCGGAGGCGACCCGAAGGCTCCTCTTTCGATAGCTATCTACCCGAAGGTAGGGGAGGGCGCCACTCTTTCTCCCTGGATTTCTCCACTTACCCTTAATCCTTCTCTTAATTGCTGAGCATCAAGCAGAGAGGCATCAAGTACCATTTTGGGAATCTTTGGTATGACCCGGCTGGGGGTTGAACCCACAACCTTGCGAACCGTAGCCGGATGCTCTACCACTGCACTACGGTCACTATGGTAGAAAATAAGGTTTTATACTATTATTTTTAAATTTGATACTTCAAATGCCTATTTTAAAGAGAAATTCGTAAGTGGAGGGAAAAATAAAAACGCCTTTGTTTTGAACGCCCGACCGCCAAAATCCCGGGAATCTGGGACTTCTTTTAAGACGGGGGTTAGACATGAAAATAAAGAACTAAGTAGAATCAACTTTTTCAAACTTTCAGTACAATATAAAGTATTTTTGTAATCAGAAATTATATTTAACAAATTATATAGACCTTTTCGCCTTTCCGTCCGCCATCTTGAATTGTATGCAAAAATACAGGAACGAAAATGCCGTGGTTGGATTTAGTTGGAATGTATGCAAAAAATATGCAAGTTTACACAAAGATTAAAAAGACAACAAAGCCTCTTATAAATAAATATTATAATCATTAGAACAATAAAAGATGGAATTTCTTAATCCAAAAGGAAATATTTACAGAACAACAAAAGCCTTAGGATTTGTTCTTAAAGACATTGCATATTTTGTTTATGCCATAAAAAATGCCACGAAGACGGATACACACATCAAACTTTCAAACACGCAACTAAAAGCAGTAATTATGACGTCACACTTCTCATGTTTTGATTTGATCATTTGGCGGCTCTATTCCCAGAGAATAATTTGCCGTCAGCCGAATAAAGGATTGTTTTTTACCTTCGCTGGTGATTTTCAGTTTGGAGTTTCTGTCTAATGTTAAGTCTTTTGAAGTGCTTGTTCAAGGATGAGTGATATAAGGTTACTTTCTTTTGATATGTTTTGCATACTTTCTAAGGGAATTTCACCACGCAATTCGGCCACCATAATTTTTCATCAATTCATATGGGCGGAGGAAAGGCGAAAAGGTCTATTGAAAAGTAATAATTCGTTATAAGCAAAGATAACTAACTAGTGCTGAAAAGAAAGTTTTTATTCATTAACCCCCGGATTTTTCATCGCATAATTTCTACGGGAAATCGAAAGTAATTTCATTCGGCTTGTGATGTTCGAGAGCTTGGATGTTGGAAAGCTGCAAGAATAAAGGTAAACAAATTATAGTCTTTTTTCTGAAAGAAGAATTAACATTCTGCTAGACTGAATGATGCAGCATACTCTACTTTTTCCCCCATCACGCATCAGACTTACTTATTAAAGCTACAAAAACAAGGAGACTGGAAAATACAAAATAAGACAGGACCCTGCCGACGCACCGGACTGTCCGGTGTATTTGTCTCGTGGCAAAAAGTATCCCTCTCCAGACCAGATTAGATATGTCTTTCGTCTTTAGTCCTATCAACATAACAACGTAATGATGAATTGATTATGAATGAAATGAAAATTACACGATTGTAAAACAGACAAAAATAAATGAGAATTCTCAGACTTACAGCTCTAGCTAAAAGCATGTTAAAACTACCACTTACCATCTATCTCTCTTGGCTGCTTTTTACTGGATGACAAACCCAAACAAAGTCGTTGTTGTGTCAGTGAGTGGTGTGCAGTTTTTGTTTTTTTGTACCAGTTTTGTCTTTGACAGTTTTCAGTGTTTTTTCCCGCGGTTTCTTTATCCCCGATTCCGTTTTCAGATTCAATCGGGATTTCTGATTTTTCGCCCACACACCACCGCAAAAACCCACGGGCGGTTTTTTTTGCACTATTTGACCTGTCCGGGGGGGGGGGGGGGGTAAGTACCAAAATGGTGCGGGTATGTGCGACCAGAAGGTACCTTTTCTCATTCCTCAAAAGTCTCTCAAAGGGGTACAAATTCAAAAGTTAGTCTCTGAAAGGGTCCCAAAATCATAAAAATCAAAAATTTCTCTCTCAAAGGGTCACGATTTCCAAGAATTTTGACCAAAATTTGGTGAAAATCAAACCAAAATTTGGAAAAAATGTACCAAAATTTAGGAAAAAGTCTCTCAAAGGGTCCCAAAATCACCAAAATTTTGTCTCTCAAAGGATCGATTTTAGATTTTCGGCTCGGACATACCCGTCACCTCGCAAACCTAGTACCCCCCCCCGGGGACCTTGTTAATCTAGCGAATCATCATATCATCCATATTCTGCACATACCACGCTCTGCTCGAGTTATAGTACACTCTCACTAATTCGAATATTTCTATGATTCGAATAAATTATTTCCTCCTTCATATTTGCATTCTGTTCTACAGAGGTAGATTTTATTTATTTATTCGAATTTATTTTTGGCGAATCTAGACAGATTTTTTGTTGGTGGTAGGTGGTACTATTGCACTTATTTGAATAACATCTTTAATTTGTGGATAAATTTTAACCAATATTAGGATAGTAGAATAGAATGTCAATTTTTTTCAATTTCATTTGCAGTGAAAATCTTTAAAGAAGAGCTGGAGTTTGGTGAACCCCAGAGTGGTGAAACCGAAATCCACATCTTCAAGTAAAATATATTTTAAAGAAATTTCAATCTTCAATCTCTATAAAGCCTGTCATTCTTTTGAACGTTCACAAAAAGAAATAAAAACATGCTTTGTATTGCTGGCACAAAGTTGATAATTTTCTTTTGGAGAGTCTTCATTTAAGACGCTCACTATTTGCATTATGCATTGCTCGCTTCTCGCAGTTTTAGCACTCTTGTGACTCCACAATGCAATCCATAAAATGTGTAACCGTACATCCTGTGCCCAAGTTCAGGAGTTGCCATAAAGCCATTATGGTAATAAACGGGAGGGCACATTGCTATACATTGTAATTTTCTTTTTACAAATAAATAAATTATCAAAATATACTATTTTCAGATTAGGCGAGACTAAATTAATGTTCTGCGGGCCCTTTCAACCCTGTTTTTCCCAAAATTGAGAAAATAATAATATTGATTTTTCAAAGCTGGAAGATAGACTTTAAAAGTTTTTTGCAGATATTTTTAATTGAACAAGTTTAAAAAGTCTAAATTCATTCCGCAAAAATTAGATGAATATAATATCACAATCGAAATGGCACCAAAGGCACTCATCAATAAAGAGGAAAAGGTCAGCTGCTTCAAAACGTAACAAGTCGATTTAGATCTTGACTTTCCGACCCTAGATTTTAAGAAATTACTTTCATATTATACCGACCGATCGACCGACCGACCGATTATAAATCATAAATTATGATAACAATAAACCATTTTAAAAATTGATCAGGCTACCCATCGAAAAATTAATCCAATTTGAAAACATAGTTTGTATACTTATTCCAATAAAGGCCTATTTACTGTTTTTGCCTGCAAACACAGCTTAAATTAGACCTTCAACCATGAACTTCTGATGGATTGCCAAAAAAGTTATCTCAAAGGAAATTTAACGGGCAGCTATGGGTATTAAATCAGGGCGAAATTATATGTTAGAAACACCCTTAGAACCTTGAATGTAAGTTTTCGATATTGAGGTCTTTAATAAAACCATATTAATTACATCTGTCGTTGAATTTTTAAAAGACCGATTAGATTGTTAGATATTTCTGTTCATTATTGTCATATCATATGTACAGCCTTACCCAACTAGAATCCCAGTTTTTTAGTCCATAAAAACCTTTGCCTCAGTGGCGGCCTGGCAGGGGGTGCAGGGTGTGCAGTGCACCACCCAGAAAGACCTGAGAGGGGCGCCGAAAAAGCTTTTCAAGGGGGCGCCAAAATTCTTTTTTTGATGTTTGGTTGGGCGATTTTGTGCCCTTTGACACGTTTTTAGCGCCTTAATTCTATAAGTGCAATGTAAATTTTTTCTTCGTTTTCTTTTACGAATTTTTTCAAAACTACTATCAACATTTAATCGCAAAAAGTCAAAGCAACAGAAGTGTTGTGTATCTATCAGGAGTTAAAGAAGATGCTCACCCCAAAAATGAGAGATTGATCGAAACTGCTCACTGTGGTTTTTGTGGTCTCATGCGGACTAACTTTCTCCTTTTTAGAATATCTTATAAGCTGTTTGACCTTTCTTACACAAATTTTTTTTGCCTGCGGCGCCTGAATTACGAAGAACCCTTATTCTTGCCAACTTTCGAATTTTTTGGGCCTCTTTCAGCCATTGATCTTTAATGGTCAATAAAAATTTGTTAACTCAGAGATTCCGGGCGTTACTTTCAACCACTCACTGCTCTTACAGTAGTTTCACTTAATGGTATAGGGCGCAAATAAGGACCAAAATACCAGGGGCGCCAATTTCATAGTTTGCACTACCAAGAAAATTAAGCCAGGCCGCTACTGCTTTGCCTTGTTAAAATTGTTTTTCAGGATTGTTCAAATAATACTGTAATAGCACCACAGTTAAGTCACTTTATCATCTATGAAACACAGGAAAAAATTTTCGATTTCCAAGGTGGGAAATTCAATATTTTTGGGTTGAAAATTTTGGTTTTATAATTGAAGGTTGGAAATTTGAGCAATTACCTTAAGCTGATTTGGAAAACGTAAATTACCCATAGGTTTTGTAGAATAAACCAATGCCCTTGAAAAATCAAGTGAAAAAAACCCATGTAGAAATGACAATTTTCCAAGGCTGGTTGGAAAACATGACTTTTTGGGTGGGAAATTTTTATTTTCCAAACAGTTGGGGAATTGAAAAAAAAGGTCAAAAATGGAGCGGCCTAGGTCAATCGCAGTGAGTTTGCACAGTGAAGCACATAGGGTACTTGTGTCATTGTTTCAAATAGTGCCCTGCTGAGCTGTGTGAGTGATCTAAGACAGGCTCGGGTACAGAGGGAGGCTATAAGCAATGGAGGAGAGTGCACTTTATTATCGTATTACCTTATATGGAAACTAATTACTCTCCGTGAATAAGATAGCCTACTCCTGTATCCGACCCTGTAAGATCAAGCACGTATCTGTGCGAACAATAACGAGAGATTGACAGGGAGCCATGAGCCTAGGCTAGTGAGTGACTGTTCACAAAAACAAAAACCTTGTTTAAGATCTCTTTTCCACATCTCTGCCGTCACTTTTTGGATTTTGGCTTTTTTCCACCTGGATTTTCGAAATTTCCAACCACCTTGTATTTCGGCTTTTTTCAACCTAGATTGTCGAAAATTTCCAAACCTCGATTTTCGAAAATTCCAACCTTGTTTAAGCTTGGATTTGGGCTTTTTTCCAACTGAATTTTAAAAAATTCCAACCTTGTTAAATTTGGATTTTGGCTTTTTCAACCTCGATTTTCGAAAATTTCAACCTTGTTTAAGCTTGGATTTTGGCTTTTTTCCACCTGGATTTTCGAAATTTCCAACCACCTTGTATTTCGGCTTTTTTCAACCTAGATTTTCGAAAATTCCAACCTTGTTTGGTTTAGATTTTGGCTTTTTTCCACCTCGATTTTCGAAAATTCCAACCTTGTTAAATTTGGATTTTGGCTTTTTTCAACCTGGATTTAGAAAATCCCAACCTTGTTAAATTTGGATTTTGGCTTTTTTCAACATGGATTTACGAAAATTCCAACCTTGTTAAATTTGGATTTTTCCTTTTTTCAACCTGGATTTACGAAAATTCCAAGCCATGGAAAATGCAAAATTTCCAAACTTGGAGAATGTCCCACATTTTCAGGTTGGATTTTCCATTGGATTTTATCTTTTTTCCAACTAAGAAAACTTGAAATTTCCAACCTTGGAAATCGAAAATTTTTCCCTGTTAAAGATTCGAAACTGTCCACTTATCCCTTTTTGCAAGCGTATCATTGATTTCAAATTAAGAATTCAAATCTATGAATAATCGAGCACTATGCGAAATTTTCGACTCTGAGTCGTCTTGTTTTGATTCTTATAACATCTTGTACCAAAAATTCAAAATACCACAAGAGCATTAACACGGTTGTTAAGTTTAAATTTAATAACATGTAGCTTTAATGATAGATGACAGTACTTAGAGATTGATCCAGCACTAAATATCCTAGCCTGTACACTGACCCGATATCTATGGATAATTTCTAACTTCATTGCCGTAGAGTATTACAAAACAATAAACGGTACTCTGGTACAGGGTATGGATATTCACAATTCTTTAAAATCTAGTTTGTGTAGAGCTATTTTCGGACGTGAAATTCTATCTCGTCTCTAGCCCGGGGGCACTCGATTTTGAAAACGACCGTACGTTCGGCCAAAAATCAGGTCTCTAAAATCAGACCCTTACAGTGCAGGAAAAATTTGGCTGAAAATCGACCTTTATAGTGCAATTTTTCGAAATTTATTTATTTACCCATGCATATGTGAGTGCATCTAATTGGTCAGTATGCGCCCAGTCATTGATCATCATGTCATTGATCTACAAAGTACTGGAACCACTCAACAAACATGATAAGGATGCCACGCAGAAGATCAAACGGAGTTTGAGTACGGCAGGTAGTCGTTTGAGTCTCTCCATCCAAGAAAAAGAAAACGAGAGACAGACACAACGAAAATTAGCCAACCCTAAAGCACTGGAAGCTTCCAACGAACTCAAGCTACAGTTTAGTCAATGCACAAAAGAAAACTCGACACCCTAAATAAAATTTTACTTTTGCTTTTCCACTGTATGATAATTATCCTTTTCAACAAAAATCATTTTCCTTTTTGGTCTTCAGTGGATGCTGTCCTGTCTTTCTTCATTTGGAGAAGATTATTAGGCGAGGTCAATTTAAATTGTTGTTTTACCGGTCAAGCTACCCAAAAAAGAGGGTCGGTCGGTCGGTCGGTCGGTCGGCAAACAAATAAAATAAAAGTAGAATCTCACCTATAAAATCTCCTAAAAACCCGACATCTTGACAAAAATGCGAAATAAAAAATAAAAAGAAACAAAAAGCTCGAATTCATGGATAAATGTTTAACATAAAACTCTCAAAACCTTGGTAAAACTACCAATGAAAATAAAATTATACTCTCAAAATCAATTTTGTTTTAATTTCGATTTTTGGGATTGTTCTTGTAAAAAATGTAAACCAAAAGCAAGCAAGCACCACCTTCGTAGCACCACATTCAACACCACTTTCGCAGCACCACATTCGGCACTTTCGTTTTCGCTCCAGTACCACATTCGGAAATTCCAGCACCACATTCAACTTTCGATTCAATTTTCATACTGAAGGAGTGTATTCCTATTCTGGAAATTATAATTCCTGTCAAGCCTGATCTATTAGCTTCCATTTAAAGCCAAAATGAAGTCTCTATCACCATTTCTCTTCATAGCCTCACTTTAAAGACCCTCGGTAAGTGCCGAAGTCTATTTGGTGTTTGGACTAAAAATCATACGGAAGGAGAGTATTCCTATCCTGGAAATTATGATTCCTATCAAGCCTTACCTACTAACCTTCCACTTCAAGCCAAAATGAAGTCTCTATCATCATTTCCCTTTCCAGCCTCGCATTTTAAAGACACCTCGGTAGAGTGCCGAATATCTTAATTTTGGTGTTTTGGACTTAAAATCATACTGAAGGAGGGTATTCCTATACTGGAAAATATGATTCCTATCAAGCTTTATATATTGTCTTCCATTTAAAGCTAAAATGAAGTCTTTATCACCATTTCCCTTCTCAGCCTCACGTTTTAAAGTACCTCGGTAGAGTACGGAAATCTAATTCTGTGTTTTGACTAAAATTATGCTGAAGGAGAGCATTCCTATCTTGGATTTTATGATTCCTATCAAGCCTTATTTATTACCTTTCATTTAAAGCAAAAACGAAGTCTCTATTATCATTTCCCTTCCCAGCCTCACATTTTAAAGACACCTCGGTAGAGTACCGAAAATCTTAGTTCTGGTGCTTTGGACTAAATATTATACTGAAGTAGAGCATTCCTATTCTGGAAATTATGATTCCTATCAAGCCTTATATACTACCTTCTATTTAAAGCAAAAATGAAGTCTCTATTATCATTTCCCTTTCTAGCGTCACGTTTTAAAGGCACCTCGGCATCCCGCTTTGTTCAATGTATTGTTGGTCCCATCGTTCCCACCTTCCACCGGGTCTGTGAGATAGGGATGTACTATATGGACATGGCCAGAGCTCTTTTTAAAAAAGTAAAGCAAAAAAAAACAAGACGACTCAGAGTCGAAAATTTCGCACAGTGTTTGATTATTCATAGATGAAATAATCATTTTAAACGACCAGGACTGGGGGAGTACTAGGGTTAGAGAATGTCAGGTCAGACCTGAGAAAAACTGGCTCTAACAGAGAATAAAGTTATCCTTACAGAGACAGGTCGAAAAAGTGACTCTAAAAATAATTACTAACCTTCTAGAGATATTTTTTTGACTTTTCAAGTTTCGTACCTTAAATAATTCAGAGAGACTTGGGAAGGTTAAAAACCAAACCTCAGCATCAGCACATACCTGGCACCTATTAATGTCTAAGTACTCCCTCCCCCTTTACCATTAAAAGAATGCAATAAATAGAACGAGGCTAGAGCTAGAGCTTTATTGCCACCTAAATGTGAACTGTCCCAGTGTGGCCAAGTTACATGAATACAGTCCACATCAGTTTTTATTGCCAATATATATGAAATTGAATATAGTTTGTATATGTTATATTGTATATAACCTGACCTGTGCTGAGAAATAAATAAATATCAATCTGACAAAGATATACAAAAATACAAAAAGTTTACACCTTGTATAGATAAATCGAATTTAAACCAAATTAGACCAAAACATATCAAAAGGCTCTAACTCTATATTCTGCTATTTTGGTCATGTTTGCTATTTTCAATATTTTAGCCCACAAGGCTGTACAGTAACTTTTTATCTTAGAGAGGTACGTGAAATTTGTGCAGAGATTTGAAATCCTCAATGTTGAAATGTACGTCATCACAAGCAAAAAGTAACAATCCTCAACTTTACTCATCTTCTTTCCTTTTTCTTCATAGTTTCTCAATATTTCAAAAACTTTTAGTCATACTAGATTGTTCACCCTCGTTCACCTCTAATATATCTTTCCTCTATAACTTTCTACTTTAGCATAACTTGGTGCTGAGAATTTGTTTGAAAGGTAAAGAATCTACATACTTTTGGGACAACAGACACAAAACAAAATCAAACACAATCAACTGTGGCAGGCATTTAATTTTGATGATGCCTTGAAAAATAAATATATATAAAAAGAGTTTGATTAGACCATGAGGGCTACTTTGGCAAAATATTGCTATTAGATAAGAAAAATAACTGCTTGAAAGCTTGAAAAAGCACAAATTTGGAAAATTACATGAAATATTCTAAATTTGGTGGAAATTATAGTGAAATTTTTAAACTGATTTTCTTTCTGCAAAAGTTTTTTTAGCTTTAAAAGCTAAAAATTTGTTACTGCTGTTATTTGCATTGCATCCATATCATCGAGACGTGGAGTTACACATTTTTGAGAATTTTTTGATTGACTTTACAGTAGAAAATTGATTTCGAGCAGGTCGATCAAATTTGATAACAATCTTGTCATTGTTTCCCTCACTCACATCCATTTAGGTTGACCCGGGTGAAGGCTCATTCACTTTCCAAGTGAACCGTTGCCATCAGGAATCGAAACCTTTGAAGCCTGTGTAGTATTCAAGGTTAATCACCACTATTCCACGAAGCGCCCATCCAACATGCCAGACTCTCCCATTCGATACAATCGATATCCTTTTCCAATCGATTACTAATCGATAAATAATTGATGGATTGGATATCTATTGTTTTTGATAATCGATAGGCATATAATCAAGATTTAACGGGAAGCTTTTGATTGGCTATCAATTGATGGATTTTCCATCGATTTACTCTAAAGATGTTCGATATTGTTCACAATCAATCGACAGCCAATCGATGAAAAACCAATCTATTATCAGTTAGAATAGTCTCGATTACCTATCAATTCAATGATTATTGAAATCAAGCGGTATCTAATCAATCGATTGGTTAGCGATTACCGTAACTTAGTCTAATGTGTCGACTCCCCTCCTCTAATTCGACACCCTTTTTACCAGCTGAGATTTATAGAAAGATTGAAACTGTTTTTCTTTGCTTTTATATAGTGGTCAGAGAGGAATAACCATTTTTCAATCAGTGATTTAAGCTTTCATATTATTCCTTTCTCTAAAGAAGGGTGTCAGAATTTAGAAGAGGGATGTCGTTATTAGACCAACCCAAACTTGCATAGCCATCAATCAAATGACTGACCAATCAAATAGCAACAAAAATTTCAAAACAAATGAACTACGCAGCTCCGCACACAGGTCTACTCTATCATTTTTGTTTTGATTTAACTTTGTATTTTAATGACCAGACCGGTCATTCATTTGAGGGCTATGCATGTTTGCCTCCACTGATGCAAGCTAAATTAACCCGATCTCACGGTAGCTAAGCCAACAAAACAAAAGGTATATATAAAACTTTTATCACTTATTATATACATATTGGCATCCCCTGCCATAAATTTTTCTGTGAAATACTTAGTAAATGATAATCTGTCTTACAACACAACTTAATCAAATATCAACAAATAATTCTACCTGTAAAAATGAAGATCATACCTGTCTGTTGTCTGTGTGTTGTTGTGTGTGTAGTGATTTTCAAGGACAGTTCTTTAATTGTAAGATTCATATCACTTTATTGGTGCATTTACTAACTACACAAACATAAAATACTTTGCTAAAAGAAAAATAATCCTCTTTAAGTACTCTAAAAACACCAAAAACATGACAAAAGCATGACAAAAATACAAAAAACCAGAGCAAGTCTGACAGCTTCCCATGCTGAAATCCGCCATTAAAAAATTAAGAGAGCAATGTTTACGAATCGGCAGGTACAAAATGCATAAAACATAATGCATATTGCATAATGCATAATAGTATTGCGTAATTTACAGAACGATTTTATATTTTCTAACACTCTCCTTTGTAGAGGCTAAAACCGCGAAAACCTCTTTAGTCTTAAGTAAACATTCCAATCAGAGGGATTTCCCCAGACATGATATTTACTTTTCGAATCCGAACGAAAGAGAAAACATTCGAATCATAACAACAAAGGGTTTTCCGTCAGCATAAATAATAAGAAGATACAACAGACCAGAAAGGTTTCCCCCTTCTTCTTTCTCAAAAAAGGGGAAGTACATAAACATTCGAATGTAAAAAGATTCGAAGTCTATTTTCTTTGATCTAGCTTTCGCATGAAGCTCTTTAATTTATATTGGCTGGATATTAGCTTATCTAACAAAAAGTATTCACATGGTTAATGCTTTTTAAGAGGGAAAATAAACTTGAATAAAGATCTTGCTATAAAATTTACGTTTTCCAGTTAGAAAAGTAATATACGGAGGAGATATTTTCGTGTTTTTTCTTTTATTACGTTCTATCATATTACGTTCTGTAAAATGCAACTATGAAAATTAAAATGGCGGCAAGCATTTTCAGTGGACCATGGATTTTCTTCATCATCCAAAATTCAAATTTACAGCTTTCTACCCTTTATTTTCTGGCAGAAAGTGGTATATTTGTTTTGTTGAAAGTATTATCTTTCAAATTCTCCTAATTATAGCCTCTAAAATTGACATTTTTCAGATATTATGCATTATGTATTATGCAATATGCATTATGTTTTATGCATTTTGGACCTGCCGGTTTACGAATGCTTGGTTACGCCTACCTAACACTTGCAGAGGGGAATCATTAAATTTTATCTTAGCGAGTGAGTCCATATTTCAGAGTTTTCGAGAATGTTCTAGAAGTTTCAACTACTTTCGTTTTCTAAATTTTCTTCCGCACCGCCGCCGCCACGAAAGCCTATCGTAATACTTTCGCTATGCGAAATTAATAAGTTCAAATTTAGTATTCACATGCTTAAAACGCTCAAAAAGATATACAAACAAGCCCTGATTCTGATACAAATTATGGACGACTCAGTTTTTTTCAGTTTACTCTAAAGAAAATACCTTTGCTCTCGCAGCAGTGAAGGGGGAGGGTTAAGAAAATGGGGGTACGAAATGCCGGTAATTTTTTCTTGAAATTCCTTAATCTTGGTTAAAAAATCCTCAAAAACAGGTTCTGGCAAAAGGTCAATTAAATCTGACAATACTGGCAATATCGAAACGAATCGCTGGAAACTTTTTTGTGCAAGCTAAATGGCCAGAGGTTGTAGAGTATGACTAGTGAGATTTTGCTAAGTACCTGACTAGAAATAAGCGATGTTGTTTGATGACTCCAATTGATGCCCCTGTTTTGCTCCCAAAAATGGAATGACAAAAAATATATGTGACTATGGTATGGACCATGGTTGGCGCCGAAGAGAAAACTATCTAATTTTGACCCTCTTTTATTTGCTTCAATACGACCATAATTTGGAATGATTTTGCCAATAACAGAGGTTCTTGAAAGTCCGTTAGGGATTAAAAATGTCCTTTTGTTTTTATAAACGTGGGGAGACCAGGGTCCTCCGCCTGCAATGACTCTGGGCCCTGCATCACGCGCTATGTATAACCAGGCTTTTATCATAAGGAACGCTTCGAGAGAGAGGGTTAAACTAGTGTGATTCAAAGATGTTTATCTCCTATTAATATTAGAAACATAGCTGATTGCTTCGTACACCTGCACTTCGCTCCCCCTTTAAATATGGGATTGGTGTGTACCTCAGGTTGTAGAACTGAACTGAATAGGGGTGCCTATCTCAACAGCTCCAGAGGAACCTTTTCTAACAGTGGGGATAAACATTCCTATCGAAACCAGCGGGTAGGGGCCAATAGGGGGTCCCAGCAGGTCTGTGACACATAGGTGTGACACAGGGTAATCGCCTCTGTTGAACAAGAGATTATCTACACGTGCGATTGCTGCACCCGAGAATTCGATTAATATGGCGTGTGCTGCGTGTTTAAACAGTCCTAATAATGTTAGGAGTTCAAATCTGTTTTTTTAGAGACTCCTTATCAATGGGAAAAAATCGGGAAGATTGGACGGCGGTTAATAATTTCGGGTCAAAAGATAAAGAGGTTAGTTTGTACAATATATATTTCAATATATGTCTCATAAAAAAAATTTGAAATAACAAAGTGAAAACATTTTCTTTATGAAGTCATTGATGAAGGCATCAATTATAATGTATGTCATCTAGTGGCTGTTTTTAAGCCCCTCTTTTCGCCTTTTTTTGAACAACGATACCGAATTACTGTACCGGTCTGTTTGAAAATATACCGGTAGATTACTGTGTAAAGATCAATACCGGAAGACGTCTCAAATAGCAGAATAACGGTAATTTTTCTTTCGAATACCAAAGATGAAAAAGGTCGTATAACGGAATACTGGCCTCTTGGAAGCCCACCTATGTGCACCACACACCAACCATGCTATTGCTCTTATAATTGCTTTTTTAATTATTTCTTTAAAAGAAACGTCAACATACTTTTTAACTTGATTTGCTAGCGAGGCTACTTATCGTACCTTATCTAGTCATATAAAAGGTCACGTGACCTGTGAAATTAGTTTTGAATTAATTCATAAACCATAAAATATATCATAAAACTAGCGGTCCCAAACATTGTCACAGACGACTCACAATCCAAAATATGCGAATAACCATAAAGTAAGGCAGCTTTGAAATTTTAACACTACCACGTAACATTAAAATGAAGTGTTTAGACAAAAAATACGGCAAATTCTCAAACCATTTCTTATGAATATTATGAATATTCATTCGACTATGTATTTCATAATCTTGAAAGCAAAACATTTTCGGTACTCTACCGAGGTGTCTTTAAAACGTGAGGCTGAGTAGGGAAATGGTGATAGAGACTTTATTTTGGCTTTAAATGGAAGGTAATGTATAAAGCTTGATAGGAATTATAATTTCCAGGATAGGAATACTCGCCTTCAGTACAATTTTTAGTTCAGAACACCAAAATTAAGATATTCGGTACTCTACCGAGGTGTCTTTATAACGCGGGGCTATGAAGAGAAATGGTGATAGAGACTTCATTTTGGCTTTAAATGGAAGCTAATAAATAAGGCTTGGTAGGAATCATAGTTTCCAGGATAGGAATACTCTCCTTCAGTACAATTTCTAGTCCAAAACACCAAAGTTATGATTTCCGGTACTCTACCGAGGTGTCTTTATAACGCGAGGCTATGAAGAGAAATGGGGATAGAGACTTCATTTTGGCTTTAAATGGAAGCTAATAGATAAGGCTTGATATGAATCATATTTTTCAGGATAGAAATACTCTCCTTCAGTATGAAAATTGGGCAGAAAGTTGAATGTGGTGCTGGAGCGAAAACGAAAGTCCCGAATGTGGTGCTGGAGCGAAAACGAAAGTGCGAATGTGGTGCTGCGAAAGTGGTGTTGAATGTGGTGCTACAAAGGTGGTGCTGGCTTGCTTTTGGTAAAATGTAAGATACCCTTGCATTGAAGCGATAAAAACATATAAAATAACGTCAATATAGTTTATTAAGCTAATCACATGCTAAAAATAGTTTGCGCTCTACCGCAGAGACTCATGAAAGTGGTTTTAGAGTTTTGTTTGCAATTAACTTGGTTTTGATTTAGTTGTTTTCTCTTTGGAACAGGTTGGCTTAGGAGAAGAAAAGAATATGAGAGTGACTGCCCACCTGGATGGTGTCGGCATCATGATTTGTTCAGCCAAAGTTGACCTTGCACAAGCCTTCGTTAAAGGGTTATCTGCTAAAGTACTGATGAAAGATGACTTGTTAGAAGTAAAAGCCAACATGAAAGATATGCAAGTGCAAGACAATGTTGGCGAAACAAAGTACGTTGCATATTCGTTTAATGTTTTCCAGTACAAATGAAATTCATTTTCTACATTAGTTTGGCGATGTATAGCTTTGCAGTACTGCGCAACAAATGAAAATGATTAATTAAATTTGTCTGGGCCGAAATTTGTCTTCCTATTTTTGAAAAGTTTGAAGCAAACGATAGTTCTTCAAATTGCACGTTTTTGAAACGTTGTTTTTTTCGCCAACCACGAGTGAAGGACTACAAAATTCAAACAGTTGTAAAGCTACAAAATTTGACAGCCTTGTGTGAAATTAAAAAAGAGGGTATTATTTATAACAGTTCTTCAAATACTGTTTTTCAGTGTTTTAAAATCAATGTTGTAAAATTTGACAAAACTGCGAAACTGTACAATGCACCGAATGAACTAACCATGTAATACTCCAATATTTGACTTTTCAGGTACAAAGACATCATTAGCATGCGATCTGATGGAGTGTTCGATTTAGAGTTGGGCACTTACGAGAATCGGGACGAGAATGGATCTTCTGGTAGCAAGCAATACGATATGTCGTGTGTCGACACCAGTGTCAAACTAAACTTTGGTCAAATGTGCGTTGTTTTTTTGTATAGATTCATACAAGACTTAATGTCATTCACCGAAAACTTCGAAGAATCGCAGAAAGCAGTGGTGGAAGCTAAAAAAGCTGCCAAAGATAAAGCTCTGGAAACAGCGACCGATTTGAATAGACATTCTTCTCGTGTCAAACTAAATGTGGTTCTGAAAGCACCGACTATTATCATTCCAGTTGGATCAAACAATGAATTGGCTTTACTGGTGGATCTGGGTGAATTGCGTGTTTACAGCACATTCAAACTCCTCAACGATGATCAATACCATAAGAAATCTATTATCACTGATAACATGACCATTAAGTTACCCAATCTGAAATTATTAAAAGCACTGATCCAAGATGGAAAAGATTTCTTGCATCAACGAGCTATTATTGAACCAATGATGCTACAAATAACTATTGTTCGTAATTTAACGAAGGGTAAACATTCCATACCGGATGTTTCAGTTCAAGCAAAGATGCCAGCTATCCTGTTATCAATCAGTGAAGAAGATGTGACCGTAGCTCTAAAGATTGTCCAAGGGAATCTCGCCGAAGGTAATCACTACAGTACTCTGTAGACTCTGTACCAGAGTTTATCTCAAGTTTATCGCTTCGTAGTACACTCTTTGTACATTGTCCGTTTGATGAATCAATTCCCGTACGGAGACCTCTGCGATGAAGTATGATTAATAAATAGCAACACTTCTCTCACCACACTCCATCGCAACGGTTGGTTTGAAAAATATCAAATTAGAAAAGGTTTTGGGGTTTGTGTACAGACAATTATTCTAGTGGCATCTCCCTAATTTGAATCCTTCTATAATTCTAATTGATTCCTTTTCCCCCACCGATGTATACAATAGTTTCTTTGATTTGAATCTCTTTGTAATCCATATGGTATCAATTTTCGCTTCAACCTTAAGTGGATTCAATTTTGCGTGGATTTATTTTCGCACTTTTGCTGAATTTATGCTGCTTTCGCCCAAATATTAGTCCTTGCAAAAAAAAAAAAAAAGCCAAATTGTCGCCAAACCCCGTAGGATTATAAAAGAGGAAAATTGAAATAGAAGAAGTTTTTAGAAGAAAAAGAGGGTCATTCGCAAACTTTGATTCACGCTGAAATCTTAGATTCTCAATTCGCGAAAAAAAGTATACGTGAAGTTTAATCCACATAAATTAATCTTGTCCTTATAATAAGGTGAGTCACATGCGCCGAAGAAGCAATCCAAGCCTGCCAAACAAACGTTAAACACGCCACAAGATCGTTTAGCAGACATTTACGAAGAGCCTAAAGATGAAGATGAGAACCCACAAGGATACCTTCAAACCAAAATATCCTTCGATCTGGCTAAAATTGACATCAAGCTTTATTTGAAACCATCTGATATGACATTTGAAGATGAATTCTTAGCAAGGACGGATGATTTGTTGTTAGCTTTATTCACTATTGGTAACCTGTGTGTTGATGGAGACATCATGTCCACGCAAGCTATGAAGAAGAGCGTTCGATTGGACACTTTGGTGTTGGATGATATGAGACCTATCGAGGAGCATGAAGGTTGGTGTTCATCTTAGTCCTAATCACACATATGTTATAATTATATAAAACACTAGATAAAGCTGCTCTGTATTTCCCGAGCAACGTCAGGTGAAGCAAAATATGTCGCCGTCTTTACTGAAAGTAGACCACAATAGAAACCTTTGTTTTCACTGTTTAACTTTTTCGACACTGTAATGACTTCAAAATTTCAAGGAACGCGCAAGCTAAATTGTGACGTCACTTCATTCAAGATGGTGGATTATTTTTTTTCTCGAAAAATCTCTATCTACAATCATGGTTGTAATATTTGAGAAAAAAAGGAAATTCCCACGAAATCTTATAGCCACAATCGATTTGAAATTTTAACTCTGAGTTTTAACATGAGACTTAATTCCTGAGTACCTTAGGATCTGAGGATCCAAAAGTTAAAAATGGTCCAATAAGACTAATAATATAGCCTGGAAGTCTATACACCCGAGCCAAATTGAAATATCCGATTAAATGTAAGAGATGGCCCAAAATCGACTTTCTTTCCCGAACTCCAAATTTCAAAAAACAAGGAAATAAGATTGATTTTCAATAGATTTCGACCATGATTGTAGTTTTTCAAAGAAGATATCAATGGTTGGAATAGTCTCATGTCCGTACGATTTAAAAGCCGATGAAAACTTGAATGACTGTAAGGCGTTACATTGGCGAGAACGCAAGGGTTTTATTGAGTTTTTAGAATCGAATTTCGTTAATGGAGAAACAAAAGATAGAAGTTGATCTTAAAGATGGGTAGTCAGGACTGCTTGCACCCTCATAATGGCTTACCGTTGGTTAGAGGGGGTGTTTTTGACCAACAGAAAGTGGTTTTCAGAGCGCGGTGGTCCTTGTTACCCATGATTCCTTTCGCCTGTGAACTGGCCCATTGTTTATGCCTCTAAGTCGGCTCAATTTTGTAAACAAATTTTCTCTGTTACTTAGATGTCTGATGTGATGCTATTTTCACCTGAAGTCTGTTACAATGAAAGTGGAAGTGTTCACACATTTTGGTTTTGATGCATTGCTCTCGAATGAGAAAACATACAATTAATAGGAATACCTCGTTGAAAAGATAATCTTAAGTGGGTCATTCTAAGACTTCAAAATTTCGTAAATGAAGATGAAAAAAAAGAAGATTTTTTAAATTGAACCAAAGGAACTTTTTTCGAGTAGAATCACTTAATAAGTATTTTCCGTTTCTTTTTGAAGGTGTTAAACGTATGATCAACTACAGTCCCGAGCCACTCCTTAAAGAAGTCAAAACCTCATCTCATAAACAACCAATCGACAACTCACGAATGATCGAGATCCAATTCGATCAAACTTCATCGCAAGATAAAAATATCGACATCAAACTTTGTAACGGGGGGGGGAGGTACTAGGTTTGCAAGGTGACGGGTATGTCCGAGCCGAAAATCGAAAATCGACCCTTTGAGAGACAAAATTTGGGTTATTTTGGGACCCTTTGAGAGACTTTTTCCTAAATTTTGGTCCATTTTTTCCAAATTTTGGTTTGATTTTCACCAAAATTTGCTCAAAATTTTTGGAAATCGTGACCCTTTGAGAGAGAAATTTTTGATTTTCGTGATTTTGGGACCCTTTCAGAGACTAACTTTTGAATTTGTACCCCTTTGAGAGACTTTTGAGGAATGAGAAAAGGTACCCTTAGGGCTCGCACATACCCGGCACCCATTTTGCCTAAGTAACCCCCCCGGGTAACATGCTTTGTATATTCAACGTTGAGTTTATCATGGTCTTGTTGAAAACGTTGCAAGCTGCAATACCTAAAGATGATAGTCTGCAACATGGTCACTCAATGAGTAGTTTAGACTCGGTGGCAGGGTCTGGCGGCAGCGATGACGAGGACTCTTTAGAAGCCAGCGATATTGTCCTCTGCACTAGTGATCAAGAAAGACCTGAGACTAAAGTCTCTATCTTCGTCCATAACCCGCAAATCGTTTTACTAGCAGATGCAAAGGATGTCAAAACAAATGCACTCTTTCTTACAACCGAGATCAATTTCCAATACTTCGAATTGCTAGATACTCAAAAAATAATTAGCACTGTTTCTAACACCGCTATTTTGTCAACTGCTTTCAAGAATGAGCATCGGAGTGATATATCAACAGTGTTGTCATTAGATTCCATCAATCTCCACTCGTCAGCACCCATCAATGGTAAACCTCATATGAGTGTCAGCACAACTTTCATCAAACTGAATATCTCACCCAAAACCATCCGAACTTTATCAGCCTGTGCTGGTTACATCTCCAATGATCCAACAGATGAAGAGATCAAAGAAGCTTGAAAAGCCATGCGTGATTGATGGCAAATTCAAACGTTCACCAATAAACGACCGTGGTATTTGAACCACCTACCACAACAAGTCTTAAGTGCTGGCAGCTTTGTCCTTGCGCGAACGAGAACAAGAAATATATAAGCATGGTTTCTTAGCTAAAAAGGATGTTTCGTATCAAGTCTATTTTTCAGAGGAGCGAGGAACAGCCAGTCACCGAGCTATGGATATCTCATTACACCTGAAAGGGAAAGGAAAGGAGGCTGGGTTCAAGGTTGCAGTGAAGGCATAGTTGTCTAAAGAGTCTCATGACATCACATTCATTCCCGTGATTTCTTAACTCCAACCCAACCTTCTAAAGTCTATTTCAGATTGGCTGGCAGTGTTTTTTCAAACCTCAATAACTTTTGATCGAATTTGAATTAAGTAGCGACTTTGTGCTCGTTGAAAAGACAAAATGGAGTGGGATATTGTCATGATAAAGATCGGAAAATAAAGATTGAAAACGAAGAAGAAGAAAATCAACTTCTTCAATGATTGTGCTTTAATTATCTTTTCACACGAGTGATTCTTTGATCTTAAAACATCATTAAAGGTCTCCACTTGCGCGCGCTGCGATCGCACTTTTTGACTTCAATCCTTTTTGCTTGGAAAAAAGATTACGTCATAAAAATGTAGCGCTCGCTCGAAAATAAAGTCAACTTAAAAACGTATTCCGACTATAAATTTGAATATAAATAAAACCATATATAAAACACTCCTATAACAATCATATAACTCCGGAGGCTTTCCCGGCACGCTATAAAATAAATCTAATTTTTTATAAAAAAATATACGACTAGTCTAGTCCCGTTTTAGACAAATTCTAGATATATGTGTTCCTATTTTTTTCCATAAATATTTCAATGTTGTCAATTTCATTTTGTTGTAATAATGCTCTTTTATTGTTTCGGGATCCCCGTAAACAGAGGATTGCCGATCTCAGTAATTCGAACGACAACTTTGCGTTTACCCATTGTCCCATTATGGATCTTTCAATGTCTCTTTTTTCCGAGAGTTTATTTATAAGCACTGTAATGGCTTTTGAAGTTTCGTGCCCGAAACCTCCATACGGAGTAAAAACTAGGGGTGTGAATGAGTTGTGCTCAACTTCGACTACCCGCCTTCCAAAACTTCTCTTCTTCTCTTTTTCGTTGGCTCGAAAGACTTTGTCTAGGTCCCTGTTAACGTGAGTCGGTGCAAATGGATTGAAAATCCTTACGTCAAAGAATGCACGTTCTCCGCGTTGCCAAAAACCTCGAACACTCAAGTCGAGTCTTGCCTCATCGCTTGTAATTCCCGTCAACTGCTCGCCTGTGAGCTCCTGAAGGTGAGGTTCGACCTCAACATCTTTGGAAATCCCTCTAGCGAGCTCTGCTATTAGATCTCGAACACCATTATGCCTTGCAATTATGTATCCCCCTTTGGGGCAAGACAGGGCATGGTCGACGTCAAATGGTTTACCACAAGCGCATATAGTTGGCAGGAACTTGTGTGGCTATCTGTACCTCAAGGCGATTGCGTCGTGAAACTCACGTTTATTGAGAACCGTGTTCTCAGATTTTGATGGCATGAACATGAGCCAACTTGATGCTGTTTTGAGAGACTCATTGACTGTTTGAGTTGTTCCAATAACAACTTTTTCCTCTTTTGGTTCTCCTTGTGACTCAGGTCTTTCGTGTTCTTTAGCAGGATGATGGTAACATCAAAGTCGTGCTTTTGGTGGTGGATGTTTTGGATGCTTTGTGATGTTAAGCTTCTTGAATTTTCGTATTCATGAACGCACGTGACTGAGAATATCGGCAGTCCTAAACCTCCAAGTTTTGGTGAAAGACTTATTAGCCTACGCTCATTTTCAGTCAAATTTTTCCCCAACATCATGGGCAGCAGATTTTGGTCGATCATTTGGTCCAGCAACTTTAATTCGTTTGTGAAGTCAGGGATGACTCGTAGGAAGTAGTTGAGTTTGTGTACCCACCCATGTGTGAAGCACGAATACACTGCTTGAGGTTCAGCTTTTGCGATCTCTGACAAGGTGTTTATTTCAGAGATCCATTTCTCGACCAGTTCTCTCTTGTATGCATGAATCCCTTCTTGATTGCCGATGAAGCCTCCCAGATAGCTTCTACCAGATGAGGTGATCTTTAGATTGGCGTCTGCAAACATCACTTTGGCTTCCTCCAGCTTTTCGTCTTTCACCACCAACCATGATTTGGAAGCTTTCGGAAAGTATCCAAACAATGGACCTGTTTGTTCAATCCTGGCCCACCATTTCTGAAGACTGGGAAGAGAACCAGCACCACAAAGATCGTCTGCGAAAGCTGCTTGTTTGGTATCACTATCGTCTACGATGAGTGGGAGCATCGGAACAACTCCTATAGCATAAGATGGCATAGCTAATGGGTCGCCTTGTGTTGTGCCTTCTGCAGACGAGATTTCTTGATTGCTGCCCGAAATGAATAATCTTGATGCAGTACGGTGGCAATTCTTTACGAAAATAAAGTTGAACACATTTCAACTTTTTTCAACCGTTACGTCAGATTGCGCCAATGGAGTTGCTTCATTTTTCCTTTGGCCAATAGCGTGGAAGTGTTGCTCAAAAAAGTCCGATCAGAGCGCGCGCAAGTGGAGACCGGTCTTAAAGGTTTTGTTTTTAACCCTTTAAGTGCTGATGTCGTATATATCAGACATGGGCTATGTAGGAAGGTGAAGCCCTCCTGTAATGCCTAATTTAAGTAAGAAATCGTCATTTTTGGTCTAACTCGTAGGAATTGGATTGGGCTTCATGGCCAAGCAAAAAAGAAAATCAAAAGTGAGTCTTTTCAGCGAGATTTTAAGCTAAAAAGTCAAAAAAAATTGACAAAAATCCACTTTTGGCAATTTTTGGTCAACAAGTGATCCAAGAACCTCCAAATTTGGCCCTGATTAACTTGATTCTGTCCTCCAGCGAATTAGTTTAAAGTTTAACCACTCGGCACCTTTCTATCATTCAGTCAGGGCCTGACTGCTTTAATTTCCCTTACCTACCCCCCTCCCTTAGCCGCCGCCCATCCTGCCCTTCCTAAATTGGGCGGCGCTGAAGGCGCTTAAAAGAACGAGGAGACTCTAATATAAGCTATTCAACGGGCTATAAACGAGCTTCCAACTCCTTCTAGATCCGGAGATATAAGCCTTTAAAGTTTGAACTAGCGATTTTCTTTAAAAAACTTAGAAAAAATGACCTTGGCACTTAAAGGATTAAATAAGAGTGATATTGTTTGCTTACTCATCAATTTTAATTCGCAAGCTTTTTCACATTGGACTGACACGGATGTGGAGCAAGATTGGCCAGAAGTAGGAAAAGAAAAACATTTTTTGCTTATATCAGCATAATGTAACAATACGAAGGCACTGTCCTGATATGAAATATGTGCCTAAACGGGAACACTTAAAAAAAGTGTTTTTTGGACTTTGTGAAATATTTTATAATTAATTTTTCCTGATTTTTTGCATGAAAGCAGGGACCACAATCGGTAAAAGATGGTTGAAGCAGAATTTCACAAAAAGATTTTCTTGCCTCAATAGTTGAATCTTTATCCATAAAAATCACTATTTATAAGCATACATCGAAGTTCTTAGCCAAATTACTCTATTTTTTTATTAGATTGGTGTTCTTTTACACATGAAGGCTTGATTTTGAAGAATGTTAGTGTTCACAAATGAAATTTTGGCTTCTCGACGTGTTTTTTATAGAGAAATGGGTCAAATTCGATATTTTTTATTTTAAGCACATTACCAATTACTTAGTTATTAGCTTTTCTCGAGATTGGCTCATTCATTATTTATGATTTTTAGCACAAAGGTGCCTAACTCTAAACCCTCAAATGTGACGGAGCCCGATTTTGGGAAAAAAAATTGGGAGGCAAATTCCAGCCAAAAAACGCCTAAAAAGGTTTTTTTTGGACTGTATCATTTAGTCTTCCTGATTTTTTGCACGAAAGCAGGGTACCACCATTGGTAAAAGATGGTTGAAGCAGATTTTCAAGAAAACATTTTCTTGCCTCAATAGTTGAATCTTTATCCATAAAAATTACTATTTATAAGCATGCATCAATGTTCCTAGCCAAATTACTCAATATTTTGATGAGATAGATGTTCTTTTCCTTCTAATCCTCTCCCTTAAAACCACCCCAATGGTCACGGGGAACAATCAATGATGAAAATACAAACGACGAATTTTAATAAATCGTCACTATTTGTGTTGCGAATGATTGTTTCAACGGTCACGCTCAAGTAGATACCTTATCGGGGAAAAATATTCGTCACCTGGCCAAAATTTCGTCACTTTTCCCCGACGAAGTTTTCCCCGATAATGTATCAATTATATATGTCGTTAATGCATAACCAGGTAGGTCCATAAAAATATCACTTGTTCATCTTTGTTTTTCTATGTTTTAATTTTTTTTCTTTTTGATAATATTCCACTCCAGATTATCTTTTTAACGAGTACAAAATCGCTAACTAATTCAAATTCTATCTAAAGTTATTGAGGTTTGTAAAAACACTGCCAGCTAATTTGAAATAGACTTTAGATTGTACTAATTTGTGTATTAAGTTTACTCAAGACTTCAGTTTACTCCAGACTTCAGTTTACTCCAGACTTCAGTTTACTCAATACTCAACTTAATACTTTACATTTTGAAACGTTGCTCTTGTTTGAAGAGAAAAGATACTTAACTTAAAGTAGGTATGATGGTCGGTGGCTTATACGCACCAAAAAGCACTTAAATATGATCACACCAGACTTTGGCAAGTTGAAAAACGGGGAAAGAAAAAATAAATATTTTAGACAAAAAATCTTGAATCTAGCTAGGTATGTTTTTGTGAACAGAGTTGAGATTTCAAATTACTGTTGCCAAGTATTTTAGAAGAAAATAACGTTAACTTGGTGTATTTTGCTTTTGGTGCCCCCAAAAGTCGTCCGATTAGGGGAGGGGGTTTCAATTTCATTGATTTTCTCGCTCTACTCACAAGTTTTTTGAGTATTTACATATTAATACAAAATGGTAATGCGTAAGAAATTCGAGTTTAAAGCTGTTTAGGCTCTATTTTTATTACCCTCGTGATGAAAAATGCCAGAAAAACTTTTTTTTGGGACTCGCTGGATTCTGTACATAAAGATCAATATATAAATATGTCGATTTTTTGGACCTACCTGGGGGGGTTCTAAATTAACTGTTGTCCGTTCGTCGGTCCGTCTGTTACAGCTTTTCTCAAGATTGGCTCATTAGTTTTTTCTGATTTTTGGCACAATGATGCGTATTAATTAGCAATGTGATTTTGAGAAAAAAAATTTCCTGCCGAAAATGCCAGAAATATGCCGGAAATTGCCGTTTTTGCAGATTTTCACTGGGTTTTTTCCTTATATTTCTTTGTTTTTTCACACAAAAACATTATTGATAACAATCATAAAACTGATTTTTGCAACCGGAACTTTCTATTTCTTTTTTCCCTACACCCCTTCCCTCTCCCACCATCAACAATCAATGATGAAATTTAATGCGTTATGCAATTGCGCTAAACGCTATATTTTCTGACTGATTGTTTATATATATTTTTAGTTTCCTTAAAACGGCTCTAACAACAACCTTCATAATTGTCATTGAAGAAAAGCATAAAATGACGCAGGGTTTAATCATCATTAAACTAATTATTGATATCATAACTTGACTAAATCTAAAATAAAAGCGCATTTCTTTTTTTCCGGTATCTCTGACCTTCTAAAGGTTTTTTTTATAAGAGCATTAAAAAATTCGGATGCTCTTAACTTTTTGGCCCTACATGTTGTTTTTTTTATAAGCATAACGCTTATAAGCATATGAAGGCTCAGATTTGCAGATTTCCTAAGCATAACATAACCATATACGCTAGCCTGAAATATTTGTCAAGTAGCCAATCTCTTTCTATTCAAAAAGGTTTGAAAGCTGTCAAGTAAAAAAATACATTCCACGCCTAGCCACATTCCACTGCTCAAAAATTCAAATGCTTTTTGAATCGAATATTAACAAAATTTTAAAGATTTTACTAAAAAATTTGGTTGGGTGAATCAAAAGCATAATAATTCTTAAGCATATAATAAGCATATTCTATGTCTGGATGCTTTGCAAGCTTAAGCATACCCTTCCTGACCAAGGGGCATACACTTGCTTATAAAAAAAAAAACATGTACCTCAGAGGTCCTTTAAATTAACCAATCAATGTCCACGTCGGTTGGTCTGTTACAAGCTTTTCTCGGGATTGGCTCATTTTTTTCAGATTTTTTTTTACAATGATGAAATGTGACGGAGCCCGATTTTTGAGAAAAGAGAAAAAAAATTGGGAGGGGGGGGGGGGTGCCTAAAAATAAGGTTTTTTGGCCTTTGTGCGGAATTCCTTCATTAGTTTTTTCTGAAGTTTTGCTCAAAGACAAAGGGCAAGCCTTATTTGCCTTTTGTTTTTTGCGAAATCCCTTTTGTCACTTTTAGTTGTGGGGTTTACCGCATATGGTCACGTTCAAACGATTGAAATTGTTGAATTGATATTTCAATACCGTCAAACTAAATAAATACAATGAATGAATGCTAATAAATATCTAGTTTGTACATGAGTAATTGATAATTGAAAATGAAAATTAAATATTTGTGAGAGACTAAGTCGAAAATGAGCAAAAACGACAAAGTCCAAATGAGTGAAAAATGAGTGAAAATGGCTAAGTCCAGAAGTCAGAATGCCTGAGGTCAAGTAGACCATGAATACAATATGAAAATCTGAATATAAGAGCTATGAGTATATAAATATATAATGTCTATGTCTAACTTAACCTTAACCTAAATGTGAAAAGAAAAGCAAAAACAAGATGGCTGACTTACCAGTTAGGCCATGAATGAAAACTGTGA
The DNA here is from genome assembly GCF_902728285.1 of Clytia hemisphaerica. Taxonomy (NCBI): domain Eukaryota; kingdom Metazoa; phylum Cnidaria; class Hydrozoa; order Leptothecata; family Clytiidae; genus Clytia; species Clytia hemisphaerica. The sequence goes on from NW_027103810.1 coordinate 34,454, forward strand.
AGGTGTGGCCATACAGGTAAGTGTGAGAGACAAAACAAAACTAAGACTATGACTTGTCTTCAGTTGTTGAATGAATTGAGTTTATGTTTATTTGAATTGACTTGTGAGTGACTCAAGTCTGGAGCTGAGGTCCTTACTCCATGGCTGTCATGAGTCAAGTGAGAAGCTGAATGCCTTTAGGCCTTAAATACACTTGATGCACCAAGTTGTCAAGGCAACAAAACAACATGGTTTGAGAGCATGACCTCAGTTGGCAAAATATACTAAAATAAAATGGTAGCTAAGCTATGAAAAATGTAAACAAAATGTAAACAAATATGGTGGCTAAAGCTATGAAATATTTTACAATACAAATTTTTATGAAATTTTCTTTTTATAATTTTTATAATTTTGGTTTTATAATCAATAACTTTACACTCCCCACAAAGAAAATTGAGTTGAAATTTATTAAATCACTTGGCATTTGACTTTAAGTCAATTTCCTTTGCGAGAGCACCAAGCTCGGCAATCAAGTCATTTTCATCAATACCACATATTTTCACAAGACCACGAACTGATCGATACGTTTCACGACAAACTGCCTCATTGGCATTACGATAGCGGACTTTTGCCCTACGTGGCAATGAATCATTTCCGTACTCAAGTGCGCTGATGATCCCGTATGTGTATCGATTTTGAATCACTGAATCGACTTTGGTGAATATGACGATATCTCCTTCGGATAACGAATCATCGTGGAACCACTTCTGTTGCTTCATGAGTTTGGGAACATGTACGAGAAGCCATGTCTCGAACCAGACGTTGAAGCACTTTTCGTTTTCTTTGATGATCTTGGTGGGAGAATCACATGTGATCAAGCCATCGATGCTTCTATCGTTGTTTCTGCCAAGGAGAAGTCGGTTTGGCGTAATCAAATCGAGGATCTCAAAATCACCGATGACGTCACCAATGGCTAACGGTAGATTATTGATCTGATTGGCGATTGATGCAGCAAGAGTTTCCCATTGTAGGATTGCTAACCTTTGATTGTTGAGACTCTTTGATATAGATGAATTGATCTCCTTTATCTTTCTCTCTACTTTGCCATGCATGTTATGTCCTTGGACTGGACACACATTGAAATTGACTTTGGTGTTTCGTTGGATCCTTTGCTGTAGGTCTGAGATGTTGATGTTCATTTCCTTACAGCCTTTCACCAATTGGCTGCCTTCGTCACAGAGGAGTTGATTTGGAAATCCATGGTTTGCAGAGAATCTTGTGATGGCTTGAATGAATGATGTGGTGCTGTAGTCATCCATGGTGTAAATCTTTGTTGCTGTCGTGGAACAACAACAGAACACGATCAGCCAGATTTTCACAGTGGTTCTCTTGTGTTGCGGTGCATAACATTGGTATGGTCCGGATAAATCCAATTGAGTGTGATAAAATGCAGGAGCAATTGTCATGTTGCATCTTGAAATGGGTCCCATTGACATCTCAATCGTCCTTTTTTTGAGGAAACGACAGCGTTGACAAGCTTTCTTGATCAGTTTCATGAGTGCACGTCCTTCAATGATGTGGCACTTTTTAAGCGTGTAGCGAAGTGTTGTTTCTATCCCTGAATGTTGCACAGTTGGATGATGCCAGTGAGTTTCAAGGGCGATGCTGTATGCAACAGGTGAATATCTGTCCATCACAGGTACGCAGAATGTATCTGATGATAGGTCTTTCATAACGCCAGTGAATCTGCCAACAATTAACACTTCCTGATCTGGCAGAATCCGACCAGTGTATGTCAATATGCCTTGGACATCCTTGGTGATACGTTCGTATTTTGATTTAGGAAGGAACTTCAGTAGCTCTGATGATGATTTCTTGAAGAAGTATTGTTCGGCTTCTTCAATTTCTGTGTTTGTGAGCATGGGAACCAAAGATACATCCACTTTGATATTTTGGAGTTGTTGATTTGAAGACTTTGATGATGATTTGTCTTTGGAGCGATCGAAGAGTGTCTTTGAGTATCTTCGAACATAGGCAAAGATTCTGATAACAGTTGAGAATCGATGACGGTTTGGATCGATGAGGTATTGGCTGAATTTGTATCTTTGTTGCACAAGATTCATAGTGTGATGGGTTGACACATATTTGATGGGTACCATACGTTCTTTCTCCACTTCGTTTGTGTCAGATGCTGAAAGACGTAGATCTTGTGCTGATTTTATTGGAAAGTCTGAAATTGGCAAGTGCATCCATTGATGTCCATTGAACCATGGTGAATCTGGTTGTACATCTTCAAGTGTTGCTCCACGTCGAGTGCCAATGTCTGCCATCATGTCAGCAGTGTTGATGTAGAACCATTGATTTCTATTGGAGAATCTGTTGATGTCTATGACACGATTACGAGCCCAGAGCTTTAGGGGTTTTTCATCGTTTGTAATCCAGTGAAGCGCAATCTGACTGTCAGTGAATTTGATGTTGGATTTGTGATATTGACCAAATGAGCGTTTGACAACTTCACCGGTATGTGTGTTGATGAGGGATGCCATGAGTTCAGCTCGAGGGAGTGACAATCCATTTGGTACAGTACGAGATCGAGCGAAGACAAGTTGAGATGAGAATTGACCATTTCGTCGAGTGTATCTAGCATAAATGCAAACACATACCAATGATTGGCTGGCATCTCCAAAGTCGAGCGTTTGGATGTCAGTACTGATGGCGTCTTCTGGGATGACTGCACGACGGAATTGAATTTCTCCAAGTTGAGTCATGGTTTCGAAGTGTTTGATCCAGATGGGTCGAAGTTCAGTTGGAATTGTGTCGTCCCAATCAAGTTGTCTTGTTGAAAGATCGTGTAAGTCAAGCTTCATAGCAGCAACTATTGGTGTCATCATCCCTGTAATGTCAAAAATTTCTGCAACTTTGGAAGCACAGTGCCTTCTAGTGAGATTGTTTGGAATGATGTTTGATGCATTGGTTGGTTTCTTGCCTCTTTGCTTCTTTGCGAAATTCAAATCTGAGATGCAGAGTGAGAGTCGATCGGCTTTGGGATACCACTTCATACCACCAACTGAAATGCTAACACCATCGTCTGTGAGGTCTGGTGATGGATCAATGCCAGAGAATGTCACGCCTTTGAGGTTGAATCCTCCACGATTGATGACAACTTCTAACTGATCAGCTCTGTTGAAAGCTGCGTCGATGTCTTTCTCGCCTGTGATGCAATCGTCAACGTATACATCTTCATTGATGATTTGCTTCACTTCTGGATATTCATCTCCAAATAGGTTTGCGATTGCACGGAGACCACATTCTGCTTGGTTTCCACTTGATCGTATTCCGTAAATGAGTGTCTTGATTACCTTTTCCTTTGGAATCTTTGATGGGTCGAGGTTATTCTGCCAGATGTAACGCTGGTAACACCAATCTTTGCAGTTGAGTCTGATCGTGTTATACATTTCGTATATCCGTGTGTATGCCAACTTGATGTATGGACCATCTGATAAGAACTTCTTGGAGCTTGTTGAGGTTGTTCTGTCCTTTTGCCAACAAATCATTCAGACTATAACCTGAGCTGGTTGGGTGTGATGCGTCATATACGACTCGACATGGTGTACTTAGTGATGTGGTTTTCCATACAGCACGCCATGGGATGAAGTTGTGCGTTGGTGATTCAGCTAACATGGTTTGTTGGTCAGCAGTGAGATTTTCAACGAAGTCGACGTAACCCATCTCTTGCAATTTAGCTTCTGATTTGATGATGTCGTCTTTGTCTTTTGGATTAGCTCCCAACTTCTTGAGCTGTTGGTAGTAAATTTTGAGAGCAATATTCTTGTTTGGTGCTAGTTTTGATACTTTGTCGACGAATGGAAGACGAGCTGTGATGATGTTTTGGTTGGTGTCAATGTCAATGGATGAGTTTATGACGTCTTGCTCAACCTCCTCTTTGATGCTAACTTCCCTTTGATGAATGGAGTTTTTGCAGTCTTTGCAGTTTCTGCACATTACACATCGATAGGTGATTTCTGTCCCAGTTGATTCAGTTGATTCGAAGCGTTTGAGGTTCTGGGATGGAAATGATAATTTGGAAACATCTGGATTGACTTGGAGTCCATTCTGGTAGAGCTTGAATTGCTGACTGCAGAAGCTGTTGAAGGTTGATTGATTGAAGAACTGTTGATGGATTGCAGTGAAGATGGGATGCGGACCACCAATTACGCCTTGGCCACCATCTGCATTGCGGAACACTGATTTGTAGATTGATAATCCTGATGGCATTTGAAATACAAGTTTGGGGCTGTATCTCAAATATTTGACCCCAATCATGAAATGTACGTCACCACCCACTGTTGCTGATGTCTTCGGGAGTGTTGATGGGTTGCCGGGGTAGCTCTCTCTGATGGCTTGGTTGACCTCATGGAGCGGATATTCAGGAAAAGTTGCAGTGAGCTGTTGCAGGCATGTACCATCAGATAGCATAGCATCTTGTCCGTTTGCCATTGGAATCTTGACGATGTATGATCCAAGAGATGTGCAGGTTGTTGTGTTACCTACACCACCAATCTGAGTGGCAATGGATGATTCTTTGATAGCTGATGTTCCAAGGTCCTTGATTGCAGAGTGTTTGATCAGGAAATCGCTGCACCCATTGTCAAAGAAGATTGTAAAGTGTTTGTTGTTGATGATGACAGTTTGTAATAAGTAGATACCTTCATCGTCAGATGAGTTGTTGGTCTTTGGAGTTGAAGTATGGAACGACAGACTGATATTCTTGGCGAAGGTTGGAAGCTTTGGATTCTTCATGTAACGCTCCTTGTAATTGGTGAGTAGATCTTTGTTGGTGTTGGAGTCTTTATGCTCTTCGCAAACTAGTACGTGCTTGCGAATGGTTGACTGCTGATGGGATGGATGAGGGCAAACAAAGCTTCGTTGACATTTGCCTTCCTTGTGGTTTCCAGTGTTGGTGTTTGCGCCTGGATATAAGCATTGGACGCAGTATCCTTTGGTATTGAGGATGGCAAGTCGATTAGCTGGGCTGAGTTCGGCAAACCTGTAGCATGAATGATATTGGATGATCTTGGTATTTGACGGACCATTAGTTGCTAGATGGCCGCTTTGACCATCGGGTTCTTCACAAATATGACATTTTGGTGTGCCAGACGGACCAGTATGATGTCCACCTTTTTGTCGTGGGTCCTTCTTGGGTGGATTTTTGGTTGAAGGCTTTTGAGGTTTTGAAGCTTCTAGGATGTTGATCCGCTGTTGTTGGAGTTTCTGTTCAGCTTCGAGGAATGCGACAAGTCTTGCCCATTGTTGTTTTGGGTTGTCCTCGTCAGCAATGGCTCGCAACCATCTTGACAGTCGTGATTCATCCAACAGGTTGTAAATTCTCACCAACCCGTCGCTGAAATACAAATTGTGTTCGATTTTGTGTTGCTCGGCTAGTGTGATTGACTCTTTCATCGTTACAACGAGCTTGCTGAGTGATAAGGAGATAGCTTCAAGATCCTTGAGGTTGGAGAGGCTGTCCATGCTTGATAATTGGTTCAGCTTTTTGGTCAACATCATCTTCACGTCCCCATATGAGAATTTGAGTCGATCCCAAATGGTGTCGATATCTTTAATGCTTTTGACGAGACTGAGTGCAGGATCTTTGAGGTAGTTGTTGATGAGCAGATCAGGTAGCAGATGTTTGGGAGTTCCTCGCTCATGAAGTTTCAAGAAGTTGCTTTTAAACGTGTAGAAGTCTGTTGAATCTTGATGCCCAGAAAACTTCTCTAGACGAATGTTGAGTTTCGATTGATTGAAGAGCTTGTTCTTATACACGTCTTGATTGACGATAGCATCGTTAATGGAAGATTGATAAGCAGATTTAGACTTCAACAAATTCTCGTACCTCTGACCAATGTCTGTGATGTCCTGGAGTAGTTCAGCTTTGTGGATAGGTTGTTGAAGGATTGACTCGTACTTCTTGGCAATCTTGTTGACTTGATCGATCTGCATTGGAAGGTCTGATTTCAATTGTATGAGTTCAGCATCGCTGAGATCGTGGATTGGTTTATCAAAGTCCTTTTGAAGTTCTCTGATTTTGAAGATTAGGTCCTCGATAGCGAAGCACATGGAGCGTTGCATGTAGACTGCGCTTTGATCACCAAGTTTAGCTAGCTGAGCTTTGGATTTGCATTCGGTCATTCTCTGGATGTGAAGTTTTATTGAGTCGAGGGCTTGAGTGATTTTAGGTGGTAACTGAGGTTCAAGATTTTCAGCAAGGATCAGTTGTTGCTTTTTCTTCAATGATAAACGAAGGGTAGCAAGAGTTGTAGTGACCGAATCAAAGTTACTCACATAATCTGGGTGGACTGGACTTTCGTCAATGACATCCTGAATTTCGGAAATGATGACGTTGGTGTCCATTATGAGTTCTGACGGTTTCGACATCTCGTCTAATGTCAGGTTATGGAATTGAGTGATTGTATCTTCAACTTCAGATGATGTCGGTTGATCAGGCTGCGGTGGTTGAGGGTTGGCTTCAGGAGGCGGAGCTGTCTTTCTACCAACGTCGTTGTAAACAGAGTAATCAAACCGGGGGAATCTTCGAGGTCTTGACATTCAATTGTTATGATTGGTGATTGAGGTGTCTCGGTCGTGTGACTTCCTGTTTGACTGTGGGGTTTACCGCATATGGTCACGTTCAAACGATTGAAATTGTTGAATTGATATTTCAATACCGTCAAACTAAATAAATACAATGAATGAATGCTAATAAATATCTAGTTTGTACATGAGTAATTGATAATTGAAAATGAAAATTAAATATTTGTGAGAGACTAAGTCGAAAATGAGCAAAAACGACAAAGTCCAAATGAGTGAAAATGAAAAATGAGTGAAAATGGCTAAGTCCAGAAGTCAGAATGCCTGAGGTCAAGTAGACCATGAATACAATATGAAAATCTGAATATAAGAGCTATGAGTATATAAATATATAATGTCTATGTCTAACTTAACCTTAACCTAAATGTGAAAAGAAAAGCAAAAACAAGATGGCTGACTTACCAGTTAGGCCATGAATGAAAACTGTGAAGGTGTGGCCATACAGGTAAGTGTGAGAGACAAAACAAAACTAAGACTATGACTTGTCTTCAGTTGTTGAATGAATTGAGTTTATGTTTATTTGAATTGACTTGTGAGTGACTCAAGTCTGGAGCTGAGGTCCTTACTCCATGGCTGTCATGAGTCAAGTGAGAAGCTGAATGCCTTTAGGCCTTAAATACACTTGATGCACCAAGTTGTCAAGGCAACAAAAAACAACATGGTTTGAGAGCATGACCTCAGTTGGCAAAATATACTAAAATAAAATGGTAGCTAAGCTATGAAAAATGTAAACAAAATGTAAACAAATATGGTGGCTAAAGCTATGAAATATTTTACAATACAAATTTTTATGAAATTTTCTTTTTATAATTTTTATAATTTTGGTTTTATAATCAATAACTTTACATTAGTGTTGTGGTATTTGTGATTTCTTAGTTTGCATTTTCTTACTATTTTTGAGTCATTTTTTGTTTTTTGCTTTTCACATTGGCCAT